>NC_140016.1:650790-728290 GCF_964263955.1 Coregonus lavaretus | reverse complement strand
ATCTCAGCATCAGCCCTGTGTCTGTGTACACAGATCCCTCACGGACGCCGCAGCAGGTTTGTGTGTGTGTGTGAGAGACATGGGGAGTTTGAGATGCATTATTAAATTACATGTGGCAGGAGCGTTTAGCCTCAACATGTTTCCATGTGAAAGTGTCACGACAATATGGAATAATTAAGGCTCCAGTGTGTGTTGGTGTAGCAGGAGAAAGCTCTCCCAGTGACAGGCTGGGCTGACTGGACCACATTTAGTAACAGGAGATTAAGCATGTGCCCCAAAAGGCACCCTAATTCATTTATAGGGCACTACAGAGCCCTGGTCAAAAGTAGTGCACTGTATAGGGAATAGGGTTTGATTTGGGACGCATACATTATACTGCCTCCTATTCCCTGGGTGTGTGTGAGGCTCGATGAAGAGGACCAACCAACCCCCCCTAAAGAAACCAGAGAACAACCAACCCCCCCTACAGAAACCAGAGAACAACCAACCCCCCCTACAGAAACCAGAGAACAACCAACCCCCCCCTACAGAAACCAGAGAACAACCAACCCCCCCACAGAAACCAGAGAACAACCAACCCCCCCTACAGACACCAGAGAACAACCAACCCCCCCCACAGAAACCAGAGAACAACCAACCCCCCCCCCCCCCCCACAGAAACCAGAGAGGCTCATGGGCGCCATCAGCCCTAGATGTGTCCCAGATGGCACCCTATTCCCCATAGTGCACTGCTTTGGACCAGAGCCCATAAGGCTACAGCTAAACGGCCTGAATTGATGCGATAACAATAAATGGCCCAATACGTTCACCACATTAACGTGCTACAGTATTGTTGTTTCCTACTACTGGTTTGAGGGATGTAGCCAGCAATTGTCCCATTAACAATTAACCATATCAGCAAACATTTCATTTCAAAACTTCACATTTCTCTAGTATAGGCTACTTATCATAATTAACAATATCATAATGACTGCGATAAGTGATCGTAATGGTCGTGTTGATCATTTTCAGTTTATCGTCCCAGCTCTACATAGGGCCCTGGTCAAAAGTAGTACACTATATTTGGAATCGGGTGCCATTTGGAACGAGATTCAGACTGGGAAATTGAGATGCAGCCATTACAGTGAAGGTTGCAGAATGAGACGCAGCCATTACAGTGAAGGTTGCAGAATGAGACGCAGCCATCCGCAGCACAGTGAAGCAGAATGAGACGCGGCCATCCGCAGCACAGGGAAGCAGAATGAGACGCAGCCATCCGCAGCACAGGGAAGCAGAATGAGACGCAGCCATCCGCAGCACAGGGAAGCAGAATGAGACGCGGCCATCCGCAGCACAGGGAAGCAGAATGAGACGCGGCCATCCGCAGCACAGGGAAGCAGAATGAGACGCGGCCATCCGCAGCACAGGGAAGCAGAATGAGACGCGGCCATCCGCAGCACAGGGAAGCAGAATGAGACGCGGCCATCCGCAGCACAGGGAAGCAGAATGAGACGCGGCCATCCGCAGCACAGTGAAGCAGAATGAGACGCAGCCATCCGCAGCACAGTGAAGCAGAATGAGACGCAGCCATCCGCAGCACAGTGAAGCAGAATGAGACGCAGCCATCCGTAGCACAGTGAAGCAGAATGAGACGCAGCCATCCGCAGCACAGTGAAGCAGAATGAGACGCAGCCATCCGCAGCACAGTGAAGCAGAATGAGACGCAGCCATCCGTAGCACAGTGAAGCAGAATGAGACGCAGCCATCCGCAGCACAGTGAAGCAGAATGAGACGCAGCCATCCGCAGCACAGTGAAGCAGAATGAGACGCAGCCATCCGTAGCACAGTGAAACAGAATGAGAATAAAGAGCAGTTTTATTCTGGTTGACTGTTAACATGTCCTGTACTGGGCACATGTCCTCAACACAAAATCAGTCAGATGAGATGGAGGGAAGAGGAAAGGAGGGAGGAACAGAGACGGGGAGATGGAAAGAGGAAAGGAGGGAGGAACAGAGACGGGGGGATGGGAAGAGGAAAGGAGGGAGGAACAGAGACGGGGGGGATGGAAAGAGGGGGAGGGGGTAGTGGGAGGACGGGGGGAGGGGGGGTGGGAGCTAGAGGGAGAAGGAAAGAGAAGAGGGGCAGTCAGCCAGCCAGCAGCCTCAGCATGCTTTAACGGAAGCTTGTCTGTCTCTCCTAACAGACTAGCCCTATCCCTCCCCCCTCTCAACAATCGGGCTAGCCCTATCCCTCCCCCCTCTCAACAATCAGGCTAGCCCTATCCCTCCCCCCTCTCAACAATCAGGCTAGCCCTATCCCTCCCCCTCTCAACAATCGGGCTAGCCCTATCCCTCCCCCCTCTCAACAATCAGGCTAGCCCTATCCCTCCCCCCTCTCAACAATCGGGCTAGCCCTATCCCTCCCTCTCTACACAGAGAGGTGCGGGGGGTGGGGGGGGGGGGGGGGGGGACCAGTGAAGGGGAAAAGTTTTTTTGAAAAGGAGCCCGAGTCATTGTTTTGGACTGGATGACTACGGCCCTGAAATAACGTGGCAGAGCCCTGCGTCGTTGCCTGAGCAATACGGTGACTGAGACGTAGCGAGACAGGGACGTAGGTAGACAGGGACGTAGGTAGACAGGGACGTAGCTAGACAGGGACGTAGCTAGACAGGGACGTAGCTAGACAGGGACGTAGCTAGACAGGGACGTAGCTAGACAGGGACGTAGCAAGACAGGGACGTAGCTAGACAGGGACGTAGCTAGACAGGGACGTAGGCGAGACAGGGACGTAGCTAGACAGGGACGTAGGGAGACAGGGACGTAGCTAGACAGGGACGTAGCTAGACAGGGACGTAGCAAGACAGGGACGTAGGGAGACAGGGACGTAGCTAGACAGGGACGTAGCTAGACAGGGACGTAGCTAGACAGGGACGTAGCTAGACAGGGACGTAGCTAGACAGGGACGTAGCTAGACAGGGACGTAGCGAGACAGGGACGTAGCGAGACAGGGACGTAGCGAGACAGGGACGTAGCGAGACAGGGACGTAGCGAGACAGGGACGTAGGCGAGACAGGGACGTAGCGAGACAGGGACGTAGGCGAGACAGGGACGTAGCGAGACAGGGACGTAGCTAGACAGGGACGTAGCTAGACAGGGACGTAGGGAGACAGGGACGTAGGGAGACAGGGACGTAGCGAGACAGGGACGTAGCGAGACAGGGACGTAGCGAGACAGGGACGTAGCGAGACAGGGACGTAGCGAGACAGGGACGTAGCGAGACAGGGACGTAGGTAGACAGGGACGTAGCGAGACAGGGACGTAGGGAGACAGGGACGTAGGGAGACAGGGACGTAGGGAGACAGGGACGTAGCGAGACAGGGACAGTAAAGAGAAGGAATGTAGACAAGACACCTTTAGGTGACATATGGTTTGGCATCAATCGTTCATTCTGGATACAAGTAGAATAAATACAATCTGAGCAGCACCACAGAACAGGTTGTTGCCGCTGTCCAATCAGATTTGCATGTACCATGCGATCATAGGCTGTGTCCCAAACGGCACCCTATTCCCATACAGGCTCTGGTCAAAAGTAGTGCACTATACAGGGAACAGGGTGCCATTCACAACGCAACCATAGTCATGTATGATGAACAGAGAGAAAGGCATGAGATGAGATTGAAGGTTGGAGGATAGCTATGAAGAACCCCCTAGGTCGCTTCCCTCTTCCCTGGTGAGAGACGGACAATAAGTGATACGCTTCACTACGGCTGGTCCCATTACAGACACGAGGACCATTCAGGAGCACCACTTAGAAGGTAATACGGAGCCATCACATATCACGCAGTGCACATTGATTCAATCAGTCAAGCCTCGTGAAGGGTAATATCTATGGTGATCCAGTTGACAGTAGCTAGCACTGGGGTACAGGAGGCAACAGGAGCTCTGGGGTACAGGAGGCAACAGGAGCACTGGGGTACAGGAGGCAACAGGAGCTCTGGGGTACAGGAGGCAACAGGAGCTCTGGGGTACAGGAGGCAACAGGAGCTCTGGGGTACAGGAGGCAACAGGAGCTCTGGGGTACAGGAGGCAACAGGAGCTCTGGGGTACAGGAGGCAACAGGAGCACTGGGGTACAGGAGGCAACAGGAGCTCTGGGGTACAGGAGGGCAGTGGCTATAGTTCTTTCATTATTCTGCCTTCATCACCATCATATTTCTTACTCTCTTGCCATGTAGCTTATCAATTGAATGGAAATCCATAAAATTCATAGGTTGATCCAGTGACAGCCTAGCTAGCACTAAGGAACAGGAGGCGTGGGAGGACGGTGGCTAACTGTTGCTGTGGATGCAGAGCCAGACCCGTGGGAGGACGGTGGCTAACTATGAATGGATGCAGAGCCAGACGCAGGACTGAGTGACGTAGACTCCAGCCAAACATTAGGCTTCACTACACAGTGACTGCAGCAAGCATAAAGGCTACCATGGAAACTAAAAACTAAATATCCCAAACTGGGGGTGAGATTGGCTGATTTCTATCAGGAAGTAAAGAGGAAGCAAACCATCGACGTGTCCAAGACATGATCTGTCTGGTTGGAGCAGTGAGGAGGGGGCCACCCCAGTCATCGAACTCCATTTGTAACAGCGAAAGGAGGACTGTTATCCAAGGCCAATGTGTAACTAAGGATCTTTTTGCCATTGTAATCCTTGAACGGGCCACCTAAGCGTTTTATTTTTTTCAGGTCACCCGTCCAAAAAGTATGAAACATTTTACATTACTTGTTCTCCCCACTGTATGTGTGTGTATATATATATATATATATATATATATATATATATATATATATATATATATATATACACACACACACACACACAGTTGGGAGAACAAGTATTTGATACACTGCCGATTTTGCAGGTTTTCCTACTTACAAAGCATGTAGAGGTCTGTAATTTTTATCATAGGTACACGTCAACTGTGAGAGACGGAATCTAAAACAAAATTCCAGAAAATCACATTGTATGATTTTTAAGTAATTAATTTGCATTTTAATGCATGACATAAGTATTTGATACATCAGAAAAGCAGAACTTAATATTTGGTACAGAAACCTTTGTTTACAATTACAGAGATCATACGTTTCCTGTAGGTCTTGACCAGGTTTGCACACACTGCAGCAGGGATTTTGGCCCACTCCTCCATACAGACCTTCTCCAGATCCTTCAGGTTTCGGGGCTGTCGCTGGGCAATACGGACTTTCAGCTCCCTCCAAAGATTTTCTATTGGGTTCAGGTCTAGAGACTGGCTAGGCCACTCCAGGACCTTGAGATGCTTCTTACGGAGCCACTCCTTAGTTGCCCTGGCTGTGTGTTTTGGGTCGTTGTCATGCTGGAAGACCCAGCCACGACCCATCTTCAATGCTCTTACTGAGGGAAGGAGGTTGTTGGCCAAGATCTCGCGATACATGGCCCCAATCCATCCTCCCCTCAATACGGTGCAGTCGTCCTGTCCCCTTTGCAGAAAAGCATCCCCAAAGAATGATGTTTCCACCTCTATGCTTCACGGTTGGGATGGTGTTCTTGGGGTTGTACTCATCCTTCTTCTTCCTCCAAACACGGCGAGTGGAGTTTAGACCAAAAAGCTCTATTTTTGTCTCATCAGACCACATGACCTTCTCCCATTCCTCCTCTGGATCATCCATGTGGTCATTGGCAAACTTCAGACGGGCCTGGACATGCGCTGGCTTGAGCAGGGGGACCTTGCGTGCGCTGCAGGATTTTAATCCATGACGGCGTAGTGTGTTACTAATGGTTTTCTTTGAGACTGTGGTCCCAGCTCTCTTCAGGTCATTGACCAGGTCCTGCCGTGTAGTTCTGGGCTGATCCCTCACCTTCCTCATGATCATTGATGCCCCACGAGGTGAGATCTTGCATGGAGCCCCAGACCGAGGGTGATTGACCGTCATCTTGAACTTCTTCCATTTTCTAATAATTGCGCCAACAGTTGTTGCCTTCTCACCAAGCTGCTTGCCTATTGTCCTGTAGCCCATCCCAGCCTTGTGCAGGTCTACAATTGTATCCCTGATGTCCTTACACAGCTCTCTGGTCTTGGCCATTGTGGAGAGGTTGGAGTCTGTTTGATTGAGTGTGTGGACAGGTGTCTTTTATACAGGTAACGAGTTCAAACAGGTGCAGTTAATACAGGTAATGAGTGGAGAACAGGAGGGCTTCTTAAAGAAAAACGAACAGGTCTGTGAGAGACGGAATTCTTACTGGTTGGTAGGTGATCAAATACTTATGTCATGCAATAAAATGCAAATTAATTACTTAAAAATCATACAATGTGATTTTCTGGATTTTTGTTTTAGATTCCGTCTCTCACAGTTGAAGTGTACATATGATAAAAATTACAGACCTCTACATGCTTTGTAAGTAGGAAAACCTGCAAAATCGGCAGTGTATCAAATACTTGTTCTCCCCACTGTATATAGACTGAACAATGGTGATGGTGGCGCCTGAATGGCACAACAATGGGCCTCAGCATCTCGTCACGGTATCTCTGTGCATTCAAACTGCCATCGATAAAATTAAATTGTGTTCAATGTCCGTAACTTATGCCCGCCCATACCATAACCCCACCGCCACCATGGGGCACTCTGTTCACAACGTTGACATCAGCAAACCGCTCGCCCACACGACGCCGTACACGCTGTCTGCGGTTGTGAACACGGTTGGACTTAAATCAGCTTCCAATTGCATGCTCCTTCAAAACTGGAACATTTCTGGGATCTTTTATTTCAGCTCATGAAACATGGGACAAACACTTTACATGTTGCGTTTATTTGTGTTCAGTGTATTTTTTAAATAATATAAATCAGAACTAACAATCACTTAAATAAAAGCAGTCAGGGAGAATAAAACATGTAATTTGTTATGTCTGAGAAAAAAGAACACTGCATTGTCGATGGCAAAATACAAAGAATTGCAGGTAATTGGCTTTAAAACTGCAACATCCGCGCTCATTGCCACAACCCCTGCCACGCCCCCTACAACGCCCCCCTGCCACGCCCCCCTGCCACGCCCCCCTGCCACCTAAGCCCCTTTTTGAGCGAGGAAAAACCCTGGTAACAAGGAGGGAAAATGGTTCAGATGTTAAAACGCTCCAAAGCCGGAGCAGCAACAAACACCAGAGAAATAGGACAAGTTGAAGATGGTAGATCGCTGATTAGAAATAAGACATTACTGCAGCAATACAACCGCTGGCTGATGGTAAGAAATAAGACATTACTGCAGCAATACAACCACTGGCAGATGGTAAGAAATAAGACATTACTGCAGCAATACAACCACTGGCAGATGGTAAGAAATAAGACATTACTGCAGCAATACAACCGCTGGCAGATGGTAAGAAATAAGACATTACTGCAGCAATACAACCTATGGCTGATGGTAAGAAATAAGACATTACTGCAGCAATACAACCGCTGGCAGATGGTAAGAAATAAGACATTACTGCAGCAATACAACCGCTGGCAGATGGTAAGAAATAAGACATTACTGCAGCAATACAACCGCTGGCAGATGGTAAGAAATAAGACATTACTGCAGCAATACAACCGCTGGCAGATGGTAAGAAATAAGACATTACTGCAGCAATACAACCGCTGGCAGATGGTAAGAAATAAGACATTACTGCAGCAATACAACCGCTGGCAGATGGTAAGAAATAAGACATTACTGCAGCAATACAACCTATGGCTGATGGTAATAAATAAGACATTACTGCAGCAATACAACCGCTGGCAGATGGTAATAAATAAGACATTACTGCAGCAATACAACCGCTGGCAGATGGTAAGAAATAAGACATTACTGCAGCAATACAACCTATGGCTGATGGTAAGAAATAAGACATTACTGCAGCAATACAACCTATGGCTGATGGTAAGAAATAAGACATTACTGCAGCATAGGACAAAAACATCTATTCCACTGTTCAATTACAGGGAGAGAGAAGGAGGGGGGAGAAAGTGAATGGAAATAGAGCAGATTAAGAGAGAGGCCGTGTCAGAGCGAGACCGAGACATAGCCTGAATCTCAAACCAAACACTTGGCCCCTAAAGAGCTCTCCACAGTGATTTCACAGTCACTGTGTAGAGTCTTTAAGCCCTTTATCGAGTGGCCACTTTCTGTGGTGTTCGATAGTGATCACTCAAGCCTGCAAGTGTTTTAGCCACAATTTATATTGAGACTATGCACACTTAACATCCCAACTGCCACTTACCAATATTCCAAAATACATTCGCGTGCGTTGTCTCCCGCGACAACTCTTATAGAATGACACGCTCGCTACGAAGCACGGGCAACGGGGGCAGACACATACTCCGATAGACAGTGATAAAGCTGTAAAAACGACTACTCCTGCACAAAATATGTGGAAGTACACTGAGTACACTAATGTTTGGACATTTAAAAGTGAATGTGAACAAGAGAGAGATTGTGCAAATGAACAGTACTGGCTTTGGAGCAGCATGGTTACACACCGTCTGTGTGGAGTCTGGATTCACTAGGGCAACGGGCCTGGCTGCTCTGCTCAGAGAAGAGGAGGGAGGAGAAGACGGGCCGAGAACGGAGAGAAGAGGAGGGAGGAGCAGACGGGCCTGGCTGCTCTGCTCGGAGAAGAGGAGGGAGGAGAAGACGGGCCTGGCTGCTCTGCTCGGAGAAGAGGAGGGAGGAGAAGACGGGCCTGGCTGCTCTGCTCGGAGAAGAGGAGGGAGGAGAAGACGGGCCTGGCTGCTCTGCTCGGAGAAGAGGAGGGAGGAGCAGACGGGCCGAGAACGGAGAAAAGGGCGGCAGGTAGCTTAGTGGGTAAGAGCGTTGTGCCAGTAACCGAAAGGTCGCTGGTTCTAATCCCCGAGCCGACTAGGTGAAATATCTGTCAATGTGCCCTTAAGCAAGGCACTTAACCCTAATTGCTCCTGTAAGTCGCTCTGGATAAGAGCTTCTGCTAAATGACTAAAATGAAAATGTAAAAAAGCGCAAGGAAATCAAAAGACGGCAGAGGTACAGATAACTCATCCAAAGGGCTTTGACTTCTTAGTGTAGCCAGCCTACTTTGCGCTTCTTAGTCACCTTTTCATGTTGTTTAATAAAATACTTTTCATTCAATACTTCAAAACATTTACATTACATTTACGTCATTTAGCAGACGCTCTTATCCAGAGCGACTTACAAATAGCCAGTGGGACAACCACTTTACAATGTTTTTTTTTTTGGGGGGGGGGGGGGGGGGGGGTAGAAGGATTACTTTATCCTATCCCAGGTATTCCTTAAAGAAAACCAAAAATGGTAGGTCCAAGTAGTGACTAAACTAGATGTGTGCTGGTTAAATGGTGATTTTAATGAATGGAGCCAATTAGGAGCCTTTTTATTTTTTTGGTGAGCGAGGAGCATTTTTTTTCGGTGCAGTTGGAGAACACGTGGCGGACCGCTCGTGAGCGAGGAGTGGGCTTTCCCGACCGCTCAACACGTGGCGGACCGCTAGTGAGCGAGGAGTGGGCTTTCCGACCGCTCAACACGTGGCGGACCGCTCGTGAGCGAGGAGTGGGCTTTCCCGACCGCTCAACACGTGGCGGACCGCTAGTGAGCGAGGAGTGGGCTTCCCGACCGCTCAACACGTGGCGGACCGCTAGTGAGCGAGGAGTGGGCTTTCCGACCGCTCAACACGTGGCGGACCGCTAGTGAGCGAGGAGTGGGCTTTCCGACCGCTCAACACGTGGCGGACCGCTCGTGAGCGAGGAGTGGGCTTCCCGACCGCTCAACACGTGGCGGACCGCTCGTGAGCGAGGAGTGGGCTTCCCGACCGCTCAACTCCGCTCACTTACTCTGGTCTAGACAACGCTGTTTTGTTAGACTTCAGTGCAGATTTTTACATTATCAATCAGTCTGCTTCTGGAAAAACTTGTGTTATGGCTTGACACTTTATGGCTTTGTTCTTTAATGGAAGCCTCTCCAACAAAATCCAGGTAGAATCAGGAATTCCCCAGGGCAGCTACTTTTTTCAATCTTTACTAATGACATGCCACTGGCTTTGAGTAAAGCCAGTGTGTCTATGTGTGCGGATGACTCAACACTATACACGTCAGCTACCACAGCGACTGAAATGACTGCAACACTTAACAAAGAGCTGCAGTTAGTTTCCAAGTGGGTGGCAAGGAATAAGTTAGTCCTAAATATTTCTAAAACTAAAAGCATTGTATTTGGGACAAATCATTCACTAAACCTCAACTAAATCTTGTAATTAATAATGTGGAGACTAAACTGCTTGGAGTAACCCTGGATTGTAAACTGTCATGGTCAAAACATATTGATACAACAGTAGCTAAGATGGGGAGAAGTCTGTCCATAATAAAGTGCTGCTCTACCTTCTTAACAGCACTATCAACAAGGCAGGTCCTACAGGCCCTAGTTGTCACACCTGGACTACTGTTCAGTCGTGTGGTCAGGTGCCACAACGTTTCTCTCCCCCTCTGTTCTGACTCATCACACCTCTCCATATCTTCTCCTCTTCATGGACATGGCAGGTTGGTGTGTTATCTTGCTCAGACTGAGTTTGAACCTGGGTCTCCTCCCCATCCCCCTCTATCCCAGGTCTCCTCCCCGCCCAGGTCTCCTCCCCATCCCCCTCTAACCCAGGTCTCCTCCCCGCCCAGGTCTCCTCCCCATCCCCCTCTAAACCAGGTCTCCTCCCCGCCCCCCGCCCCCCACTAACCCAGGTCTCCTCCCCGCCCCCCTCTAACCCAGGTCTCCTCCCCATCCCCCTCTAAACCAGGTCTCCTCCCCGCCCCCCTCTATCCCAGGTCTCCTCCCCATCCCCCTCTAACCCAGGTCTCCTCCCCCTCTAACCCAGGTCTCCTCCCCATCCCCCTCTAACCCAGGTCTCCTCCCCGCCCCCCTCTATCCCAGGTCTCCTCCCCCTCTAACCCAGGTCTCCTCCCCCTCTAACCCAGGTCTCCTCCCCCTCTAACCCAGGTCTCCTCCCCGCCCCCCGCCCCCCTCTAACCCAGGTCTCCTCCCCCTCTATCCCAGGTCTCCTCCCCGCCCCCCGTCCCCCTCTAACCCAGGTCTCCTCCCCCTCTAACCCAGGTCTCCTCCCCGCCCCCCGCCCCCCTCTAACCCAGGTCTCCTCCCCCACTAACCCAGGTCTCCTCCCCCTCTAACCCAGGTCTCCTCCCCATCCCCCTCTAACCCAGGTCTCCTCCCCGCCCCCCTCTATCCCAGGTCTCCTCCCCGCCCCCCGTCCCCCTCTAACCCAGGTCTCCTCCCCCTCTAACCCAGGTCTCCTCCCCGCCCCCCGCCCCCCTCTAACCCAGGTCTCCTCCCCCTCTATCCCAGGTCTCCTCCCCGCCCCCCGTCCCCCTCTAACCCAGGTCTCCTCCCCCTCTAACCCAGGTCTCCTCCCCGCCCCCCGTCCCCCTCTAACCCAGGTCTCCTCCCCCTCTATCCCAGGTCTCCTCCCCGCCCCCCGCCCCCCTCTAACCCAGGTCTCCTCCCCATCCCCCTCTAAACCAGGTCTCCTCCCCGCCCCCCTCTATCCCAGGTCTCCTCCCCATCCCCCTCTAACCCAGGTCTCCTCCCCCACTAACCCAGGTCTCCTCCCCGCCCCCCTCTAACCCAGGTCTCCTCCCCGTCCCCCTCTATCCCAGGTCTCCTCCCCCATCCCCCTCTAACCCAGGTCTCCTCCCCATCCCCCTCTAACCCAGGTCTCCTCCCCATCCCCCTCTAACCCAGGTCTCCTCCCCGCCCCCATCTAACCCAGGTCTCCTCCCCATCCCCCTCTATCCCAGGTCTCCTCCCCATCCCCCTCTAACCCAGGTCTCCTCCCCGCCCCCCACTAACCCAGGTCTCCTCCCCATCCCCCTCTAACACGGGTCTCCTCCCCATCCCCCTCTATCAAACTCTCCCTCTTCACAGAAAATGTCATTTTTTACACTCCTCCCCCTGTTACTCAGGCCAGTCACAGACAGACTCCTTTCCTCATCCTCCTACACAAATGCATAGAAGCATTTATCAAGCGATTAGTGAACAATAGTTTCTTAGTCTCACAATAATTTGCCTCCTGAAATCTATTAATCATTCAATAGACCTCATTATTCTCCCAGAACGATAAATCCACAATTTGTCCTAGCCTTGTAATCAATCTAGATTGGGTTAACTTAGTGGTTGCTTAGAGAAAAAACATGTCTCTGTGAAATCAACATTGTTTAGTGGATATATGCTGGCTTGCGTCTTTAGCCGGTTAGGGGGTAGAAGAGTTGAGAAAGGACTGGCTGGTAATCCAAGGGTTCTGGAAGGATGGGTCCCAGAATGCTGGTGGAGGTTGTCTGTCTAAAAAATGAGAATTGATTCCGATTCCATGGTTTTTCAGCTCACCTGTCTGCGTCAGGTATAGCATTTGTATTTATTAGAGATCCCTCAACATGTTTTGACCATGACAGTTTACAATCCAGGGTTACTGCGCACAACGTAAAACACCAAATAATGCATGCAGAGCAGAATTAGGCCGATACCCGCTAATTATCAAAATCCAGAAAATAGCCATTCAATTCTACAACCACCTAAAAGGAAGCAATTCCCAAACCTTCCATAACAAAGCCATCACCTACAGAGAGATGAACCTGGAGAAGAGTCCCCTAAGCAAGCTGGTCCTGGGGCTCTGTTCACAAACACAAACAGACCCCACAGAGCCCCAGGATAACAACACAATTAGACCCAACCAAATCATTAGAAAACAAAAAGATAATGACTTGACATATTGGAAAGAATTAACAAATAAACAGAGCAAACTAGAATGCTATTTGGCCCTAAACAGAGAGTACACAGTGGCAGAATACCTGACCACTGGGACTGACTTAAGGAAAGCTTTGACTATGTACAGACTCAGTGCTCAAATACCACAGTGTGCCATCACAGCAGCAAGATGTGTGACCTGTTGCCACAAGAAAAGGGCAACCAGTGAAGAACCCATATGTTTCTTTATTTTCCCTTTTGTACTTTAACTACTGCCACATAATTATAACACTGTATATAGACATAATTACATTTGAATTGTCTATTCCTTTGGAACTTCTGAGTGTAATGTTTACTGTAAAACATTTATTTTGCTTATTTCACTTTTTTTTTAATGATCTATTTCACTTGCTTTGGCAATGTAAACATACGTTTCCCATGTCAATAAAGACCTTAAATTAAATTGAGAGATAGCGGAGAGGCAAAAGAGCAACTGTGTGTGAATGTGATGAGACTTACATTGCCTCGAGGGGAGAGATGGGTAGACGACTGGAGAGGGATAGAGAAGATGGAGAGAGAGAGAGAGAGATGAGGCACTTACCTGTCCATATAGTGGGTTAGTAGCAGAAAGGAGAGAGAGAGAGAGAGAGAGAGAGAGATGAGGCACCTACCTGTCCATATAGTGGGTTAGTAGCAGAAAGGAGAGAGAGAGAGAGAGATGAGGCACCTACCTGTCCATATAGTGGGTTAGTAGCAGAAAGGAGAGAGAGAGAGAGAGAGAGAGAGAGAGGGGTGTGAAGAGACTTACATTGCCCATGTACTCAGACAGCAGGTCCTGCAGAGCCTGACGGACAGAGTTGCACTCGGCCACGATGCGCTCGCGCCGGTCATCACGGGTACAGGACGAGTCGGCCATGAGGGCAGCGCCACTGATGATGCTCTCCAAGCGCTCCTCCAGAGACGGGCGGAAACGCTCCTCGCTAAACGCCAGGGGGTCCACGATGATCTGCTTCTGTTGGAGGGTGGGAGAGAGTTAGAAAACAGAGAGTGCGAGGGGGCGCGAGATGGAGGGGGAGAGATATGTTTACATGTTAGGTCTTTAAGCAGACGCTCTTATCCAGAGCGACTTACAGGAGCAATTAGGGTTAAGTGCCTTGCTCAAGGGCACATCGACAGATTTTTCACCTAGTCGGCTCTGGGATCAGAACCAGCGACCTTTCGGGTACTGGCACAACGCTCTTAACCATTAAGCTACCTGCCGCACGAGGGGGAGAGAGATCGATAGAGTGAGGTAGAGGAGAGACAGAGATGGATATATATAGTCAGACAGGAGAGTGACAGAGATGGATATATAGTCAGACAGGAGAGAGACAGAGATGGATATATAGTCAGGCAGGAGAGAGACAGAGATGGATATATAGTCAGGCAGGAGAGAGACAGAGATGGATATATAGTCAGACAGGAGAGAGACAGAGATGGATATATAGTCAGGCAGGAGAGAGACAGAGATGGATATATAGTCAGGCAGGAGAGAGACAGAGATGGATATACAGTCAGACAGGAGAGAGACAGAGATGGATATATAGTCAGGCAGGAGAGAGACAGAGATGGATATATAGTCAGGCAGGAGAGAGACAGAGATGGATATATAGTCAGGCAGGAGAGAGACAGAGATGGATATACAGTCAGGCAGGAGAGAGACAGAGATGGATATACAGTCAGACAGGAGAGAGACAGAGATGGATATATAGTCAGGCAGGAGAGAGACAGAGATGGATATATAGTCAGGCAGGAGAGAGACAGAGATGGATATATAGTCAGGCAGGAGAGAGACAGAGATGGATATATAGTCAGACAGGAGAGAGACAGAGATGGATATACAGTCAGACAGGAGAGAGACAGAGATGGATATATAGTCAGACAGGAGAGAGACAGAGATGGATATATAGTCAGGCAGGAGAGAGACAGAGATGGATATATAGTCAGGCAGGAGAGAGACAGAGATGGATATATAGTCAGGCAGGAGAGAGACAGATTTGACAGACTGACAGGCCCTCTGTTAAACCTGCAGGGAAGTTTGACGTCTAAACTGTCATTATTTTCAAAAGACCCAGAGGCCTCACAGACCAAGACGATGGATACCTTATATAGTTAGACAGCGTCCCAAATGGCACCCTAGTCCCTAGATAGTACACTCCTTTGGACCAGGGCACATAGGGCTCTGGTCAAAAGTGGGTGCCATTTGGGACGCCATCTTAGTTGGAGGCCCAGAGGTGCAGGGTGGTAGATAGAGGAGATCAGTCTGAGCCCTGATGTGGAGCAGACAACAACAGAAAACAGCTACTGTGGTGAATGAGTTGAGTTTGGTGTCCTACCCTACCCTGGGAGGTCAGAAGCACTGCTTATTTCCTGTTCTACCTGTTAACTGCATCCACTGGGTGTCCCATGTCTAAACCCATCCCTGGTTAGAGGGGGGCTGTTGAACTGGCTTAGAGGTCCAGATTTGAATTTGAGGGATAACGTTCACATGGTGCCATTTAGGACTGTGTCTGAGGGGTTTATGGTTTGTTTCAAATCAGGGAACTGCTTTAGCTAGACAGAGTGTTTCTGATGGGGTTTATATCTGACTGCTTTAGCTAGTGACTGATGGGATTTACATCTGACTGCTTTAGCTAGTGACTGATGGGATTTACATCTGACTGCTTTAGCTAGTGACTGATGGGATTTACATTGACTGCTTTAGCTAGTGACTGATGGGATTTACATCTGACTGCTTTAGCTAGTGACTGATGGGATTTACATCTGACTGCTTTAGCTAGTGACTGATGGGATTTACATCTGACTGCTTTAGCTAGTGACTGATGGGATTTACATCTGACTGCTTTAGCTAGTGACTGATGGGATTTACATCTGACTGCTTTAGCTAGTGACTGATGGGATTTACATCTGACTGCTTTAGCTAGTGACTGATGGGATTTACATCTGACTGCTTTAGCTAGTGACTCAGTGACTGATGGGGTTCATCACTGGTTAAAACATTCAACTAGTCAGAAGTTAGAATTCCGGGTTCATTAGCTAGCCCACCCCCCCGCCACCCCCCCCTCCGTCACGTCTGACCTCCTCCGTTTTTGAGTGTCAATTCATCATGTCAACAAGGCTCTCTCTGGGTGTGTGTTTCGGCGGTGCTTGAAATTAGGCACCTTGGCACAGAGAGGGGGAGCTGGCCTGGAATTAATGCAGAGGCGCTGTGAGCTAAAATAGAAAGAAAAAAAACTAAAACCGCATGGTCCCCAGGAAATTACTGATGAACAAGATCTGAGGTGCTGCTGCTATGATGATGCTAATAACCTGCTGGTCTTCCATCAGCGCCTCTCCTCCTCATCTCACGTGTCCTCTTCATCTTTCTGTCTCTTTTTTTTTTATACACATCCCATCTGGCTGTGCTGTGGAGAGTAATCAAGCCACTTAATCAAGCCACTGTACTTCCTAAGCCTGAGCCGTTCTGTTCTGACTGAGCTCAAACACAGCACCTCCGCACCTCCCAGCTCACCCCTCCCCCCCAGGAAGTAATCGGTTACTATAAATTATTGACTTCATGAACCTTGTTTCTTAAGCTACATATGTTAACGGGGGCTATTTTAGCACTTTTCTGGGATGCTTGACTGTTTTTATTGCTTTACTGGGAAGCTTAGCAGCAGTAGATGTGCTCATGTTATTTATGTTAGTGCAGGGTGAGCTGCACACAGTGGACTTCCTGCTAGGGCACACCGCCTCAGTGCTAACAGTATAACTCTGGTTCATAGGCACATGATTACTGCATCCAACAGCTGTGGGATCAGCAGAGGCATTCAGGGCAGTAAGAGGGACATAAATTAGGTTACTTACATTGTGTCTTCCAACGCCCCTGATGTAATGTACATTTGCTGAAGCATTATGACAACTCAGCGACACAATGGTAGGGATTAAATGAGCTGGGCTTGGGTCATTGATAAATTATTGTCTCAACACTGCCTTATCATGCTGTGAAAGGATCCAGGAACCCAAATTATTTGGGTGGATCCCATCCTCCTTATAATACGAGCTTTGTTTCCAGAAGGTATCAAAATTGTCAATGAATGTTACACCCACAGAGCTGCAATAGTCTCGTAGCCAGTTATGGAGGGCTAAAAGTCTGCTGAAACGTTCAATGCCACGATTTAGGGAGGGCAGAGGGCCAGATATTATGGGGTGTTTGTTGGTGTCAAGTAGAGACCCAATCAGTTCTTTAAAGTCATTCTTCAGCTGTTCTGAGCTGCCCTTCATAATGTCATTGAATCCCACATGAACTATGATAGACTCGATTTCCTGATGCTGGGTTTAAAATGTTTGGGAGCAGCTTATTGATGTCCTGTAGTCGTGCTCCTGGATAGCACCGTTTTTGCTCCAGGGACTGAGACATTTCTCACCATTGAACTGCCCAATACAACGGCTGGAGAAGGGAACGGCGCTCTCCACCCACTCCCACCCCTCACACAATTAGTTGAGTCTGTCACAGGCCCACGAGAAACAGGATAGCGTACGCCCGCTGCTACCTGGCGATAGGTCTGGACATCCCAGTGCCTTCGGTCCACGACTTGTAAAATGGGACCAGTGCTGATTGGAACCTTCTACTTCACTACAGGATTGAGGAGGAGACACAAAGGAGACGTTTTCCTTGGCAGAACCAGAGACAGGAAAAGGAGAGGGAAAGGAGAGGGAAAGGAGAGTGGCAGGTGAGTACCAAGCAGCACAGGCCATTCAGACAGATGACAAGGCGGGGAAACATCCATCAGGCCCAAACGGCATCCAGAATGAGAAAAGTTCAAATTTGCGTAGAAAGCCTTCCCAGTGGCTGAATGGAGGCCAGTCCCAGCAGCAATGTTCAAACATCTAGTGGAAAGCCTTCCCAGAAGAGTGGAGGCTGTTATAGCAGCAAAGGGGGGGGGGGGGACAAACTCCATATTAATGCCCATGATTTTGGAATGAGATGTTGGACGAGCAGGTGTCCAGATACTTTTGGTCATGTGGTGTACATAGCTCTGGCACTCTCTATTTTAACTCTTCTCTACATAGCGTCAGACCCAAGAGAAAAGCCTGTACCTGCTGAACGGTCTGTCCTAAATGGGACCCTTAACTTATAATGCACTACTTTAGACCGGAGCCTATAGGGATTTCCTCTGCATTTTAGGACAACAGTAAAATTCCTCTAGATTAAAATCCAAAATATTTAATAATCTATTGGCAAAAGGATAGGGTCGAAGCTGAGGCTTTGCCCTGTTCACGACCAAATGAACAATCTGGGATTTTGCCACCATCTGTGAAACCCTGAGATCAAATCTTACAGGTTTGTTTTGGGGGTCAGCAGCAGTAAAGGCAGCATTAATCTGATCCAATCCTGGATTACAAGGCTTCCTGGACTGAGTTCAATCAAACACACATGTCAACGGCTTTAAAGCTTTACAGGCATATTTACAAAGGGAGAGAGGGGACGAAACAGAGACAGAGGGAGAGCGAGGGGGAAGAAAGAGAGCGAGGGGAAGAAAGAGAGCGAGGGGGAAGAAAGAGAGCGAGGGGGAAGAAAGAGAGCGAGGGGGAAGAAAGAGAGCGAGGGGGAAGAAAGAGAGCGAGGGGGAAGAAAGAGAGCGAGGGGACGAAAGTAGGGGACATGTTTTATTTTAACCCATCCCAACACCCCACTATAGTAGGGGACTAGACTTACGTCAAAGTTGTTGAGCGCGTAGGCCAGCTCCCCTCCCCCGGCAGGGTGGTTGAAGGCAGCATCATCTGAGGCGGTGGCCTGGGCAGCGTTAGAGATGCCGGAGACAGCTTGCTGAAGCTGCTTGTAGATCAGGTCCCGGTTCGCCTGGAGAACGGAATTAAACTCAATGTTATTTACAACTAAAGATAATAAATACATCAACAAGATGTGGCTTTGAAGTGCTTTGAGATTCTGTATGTAATGAAATGTGCTATTGAAGTTACCGTATTATCATTTAATCCCAAACGATAGTTCTTGAAAGCATTACATTAAAACAGTTTCAAGGACCACTTACTGGGCCATAATGGTAAAACAAACATCTAAAAGGACAAAGTTACAAAACATTACAGACCTTGTATGCGGCCACGTCCGGGTGTTGGAGGCAGGCGCGTGAGGCGGTGTAGAGCATGGGAATGTTCCTCTGGAGAACACCGCGGGCAGCCGCCATCTGATCCTTATGGTGAACATCCTTCAACTCCTACAGAGAGGGAGAGACAACGTGTATTATTACACTATCTGAAAACATTCAATTACAACAGACAGACAGGACCAGACAGGACCGGACCAGACAGGACCAGACCAGACAGGACCGGACCAGACAGGACCGGACCAGACAGGACCAGACCGGGCCAGACAGGGCCAGACCGGACCAGACCAGACCAGACAGGGCCAGACCGGACCAGACAGGGCCAGACAGGGCCAGACCGGACCAGACAGGGCCAGACAGGGCCAGACCGGACCAGACCAGACCGGACCAGACAGGACCAGATCAGACAGGGCCAGACCGGACCAGACCAGACAGGGCCAGACCGGACCAGACCAGACCGGACCAGACCAGACAGGACCGGACAGGACCAGACAGGACCAGAAAGAAAAGGAGCTCAGAGAGAAGAGAAGACTGAGTTGATCATTCAGATTCAAGAAAGTCACGTTACGCCCTCATGACAGAGAGCCGCTTGGCCTGAGCGACCTAGATTCTCCTCTCCGCCCGTCTGTCATTCCCCTGTGGTGATACAGCACACAGTCATCATCATACCATTCCAATAGGCCCTGCCGTACAGCTCTAAACGCACAGCTCTGTACTACTGGCTCCCAGCGTTATGGTTTTTATAGAAGAGCCAGGGAGACAGCACAGCACCGCTGCCTCCCCAATGACACCCTATTCCCCATACAGTGCACTATAGGCCCTAGTCAAAAGTGCACTATATAAGAAATAGGGCGCCGTTTAAAATGCAGCCAAGAACTAGGCAGAATAAACTTGTGGTCCTTTGTAGCTCAGCTGGTAGAGCACGGCGCTTGTTACGCCAAGGTAGTGGGTTCGATCCCCGGGACCACCCATACACAAAAACATTTATTTTATGCACGCATGACTGTATGTCGCTTGGATAAAAGCGTCTGCTAAATGGCATATTATTATTATTATTATTATTAAACTGATGGCATAAATGAAATCAACATTGGCCCCTGCCTCACGCACGAGTGTTTGGATGTACCTTCACACTGCAGGAGGAATTGAATCGCACACAGATTGGTGTATCTCAAATTTATATTAGTCTACTAACAAAAGAAAAGGTACACATTTATTTACAACAACCTGGTTGGTTTGGTGCTAAACCAACACGAGACTGGAAAGACAAAATAGGAAAATTAACATTTTACGCCCTAAACAAAGTGAAATATAATAATGAAGACTATGGAGATTATTCTGTAATCTATGTGTGTGTTTTATACTATCCGAACAGCCTGGTGATGCCGCTATATCACCTGGGGAATTCATCATGAAACTGCACATAATGGATCTGGTCACCCTGTGCTGCCTGCATCCAGCCTGTATACATCCTCTGTTCTCTCGCTCCCTCATCTCTGTTGAGCACCAACTAACAAGATCCTATTGAGGCATTCTAGCATGGTATTTCCATATTTCCTACTCTGAAGTGCGCGTGTGCAATAACTCAAGTCGCCTTTTTTTCCACTCCTAAAACAGCACCATTTTTTATAACTTTGGCAAAGGGCAAAGTCTACAAAACTTAGTCCACTCTGTTCGTAACAGATTCCTGTTTTTTGGGAAAAGAAAACTGTATTGAGATCAAAAATGTTTCATCGATGAGTACATTTGCAGAATGTCGGCCAAAATCCACCTTGTTCCATCTTCTCCCACTGCCGGCCGCCGGGCTTCCTCTCACTACCATATTTGGTAGCGAGTAGAAACGACAAGCGGATGCTTCACATATATACTTGAGGTGAAATATCCGTCTCATTGTTCTGTGACGTTTACGTGAGGATGCAGAAATTATTTTGTTTAGCTAGCTTGCTAGTAGCCTGTTATAATATGAATTATACTATGATAGTGTTACTGCACTTTTATAATAGCATGGTAAAAGTTCATTATTGATATGCTAACATTGCTTGATCATGAAGCATGTTAGCTAGCAGGAGTTGGCTGTGCATCGTCACCTCATTTAATGTTGCACGGCAAGAAAATAAACCCTTTGTCTGCTTGTGGATTGTAGCATTATTCAAGAGTGTAATATAGTTTGGTTGCATTATTCAATATTGTAAAAATGTTTTAGAAGAAAAGTTGCTTGGATTGTTAAATAGCATGTGCTTACAGGCTAGTGGGTACTGTGATATTTACGGTCAATCTGAGCTGCGGACCCAGAATGTCGCGTTGCCGGCCACACAACGAAAGGTAAGACAGTAATGTGAATTGAAAAGTAGAAAATCTCTTTCGTCACTCAGGCTCTCCATCTCCCGTAGTGGAAATAGGGTCTCAGTAGCTAAGCAACCTACTAACATCCATCTCCCATGTTTCTCTAAGTCCCTCGCTACATCTCTCCACCCTCTCTGTCACACCATCGCCTACCCTTCATAGCACTTCACCCCACCCCGACTGTCATCTCCCTCTCCAGCCCAGACACCTCCCTTAGTACAGACATGACTGCTGTCTCCTGACAGCACCCCCCCCCCCCCAATCAGACAGTCCAGTACATACCTGCTGTCTCTTGGCAGCCATCATGTTGAGTTTGTCCACCTCTGGTTTCAAGGCCTTGTACTGGATGCCCAGGTCCTGCTCTGTTCCAGCGTTACGCACCTTCACCAGGTTCTCCTCCACCTGGAGGGGTTACAGAGGAACACACCTGGTTTAGATTGGAACATAGGCAGGGCTCTCCCCAAAGAATGGAAGCGGGACGCTGCGCCACCTTGTGGGTAATTTGAGAAGTTCTGAGAGACGCTGGAAAGATCAGAGGAGAAAAATATGATCTCCTTATTTGATCGTGTCAGGCGGTAGGTTTTGAACGGCACAATGGGAATGTACTCCGGAGAACAGTAGGTTCAATGCTCACACGCGCTCAAACAGCTCCTTATATTCAGATCCTAGCCTGCATTTCACATGAAAGGGTCCGTCCCAAATGGCACCCTATCCCCTATACAGTGCACTACTTTGACCAGGGCCCATAGGTTTGTGCTCTCTAGGGCATAGGGCTCTGGTCAAATGTATTGCACTATGTGCAGTATGAAAAATGTATGCACTCACTAACTGTAAGTCGCTCTGGATAAGAGCGTCTGCTAAAATGACTAAAATGTAAATGTAAATATGGAAAAAGGGTGCCATTAGGGATTAAAACTAAATCTGTGCTGGGACGGCTGTTCTTTCCGTGAGCTGTCACAGTCAACATGCCTCCCTCCACTCAACAGTCCATTAAAAGACCCAGTGCCTAGACTGCAGTAATATGGTAAATGATTCAATAGCTGCTAGCCCTCAATCTTTACCATAAAAAATACACTAGCTATATATCAGCATGAAATGCACATGCACACAGTAGTATACCTTGTTGACCTTTGTTAATATTGGAAAGAAGGAAAAAAGGCCTCCCATGTAGAGCGGATGAACTACAGGTTAAATCAAAATAAGAAAAGAGACACCTTCCTGAAATACACCACATGACCAAAAGTATGTGGACACCTGCTCATCCAACATCTCATTCCATAATCATGGGCATTAATTTGGAGTTGGTCCCCCCCTTTGCTGCTATAACAGCCTCCACTCTTCTGGGAAGGCTTTCCACTAGATGTTTGAACATTGCTGCTGGGACTGGCCTCCATTCAGCCACAAGAGCATTAGTGAGGTCGGGCGCTGATTTTGGGCGATTAGGCCTGGCTCGCAGTCGGTGTTCCAATTCCTCCCAAAAGGTGTTCGATGGGGTTGAGATCAGGGCTCTGTGCAGGCCAGTCAAGTTCTTCCACACCGATCGACAAACCATTTCTGTATGGACCTCGCTTTGTGCACGGGGGCAGGTAGCGTTCTCCTGGCATCCGCCAAATCCAGATTAGTCCGTTGGACTGCCAGAGGGTGAAGCGTGATTCATCACTCCAGAGAACGTGTTTCCACTGCTCCAGAGTCCAACGGCGGCGAGCTTTACACCACTCCAGCCGACGCTTGGCATTACGCATGGTGATCTTACACCTCGATCACACCGACAGCGTCATTGCATTTTGGTACACCAAAAGTACATTCATTCCCAATGGAACGCTGTGTTTGACTTGCAGCATTGCGTTGCAGAGGCAGTCGCAGTGCGTTCTGTGTGGCTGTACACTGTATGAGTAGACGGCTTGACAGAAATGGTAGCAGAGGGTGAATGTTGAACTTTTGTTGCACACATATCCAGATGATGCTGTGTACCATTTTGCGCAATGACGCTGTAGGTGTGGGTGTGATCGCGGGATTAGGCTTGTGTGCGGCTGCTCGGCCATGGAAACCCATTTCATGAAGCTCCCGACGAACGGTTCTTATGCTGACGTTGCTTCCAGAGGCATTTTTGGAACTCGGTAGTGAGTGTTGCAACCAAGGACAGACGATCATTACGTGCTACGCGCTTCAGCACTCGGCAGACCCGTTCTGTGAGCTTGTGTGGCCTACCACCTCGCGGCTGAGCCGTTGTTGCTCCTAGACGTTTCCACTTCACAATAACAGCACTTACAGTTGACCGGGGCAGCTCTAGCAGGGCAGACATTGTACAAACTGACTGTTGGAAAGGTGGCATCCTATGATGGTGCCATGTTGAAAGTCACTGAGCTCTTCAGTAAGGCATTCTACTGCCAATGTTTGTCTATGGAGATTGCATGGCCGTGTGCTCGGTTTTATATATCAGTCAGCAACGGGTGTGGCTGAAATAGCCGAATCCACTAATTTGAAGGGGTGTCCACATACTTTTGTATATATAGTGTACATTTAGTAATATGAAGTTACATAAACTTCCTCCTCCTGTACTGTAAATATTATAAGTCTCAAATGGCACCCTATTCCCTATATAGTGCACTACATAAACAATAGGGTGCCCTCTGGGATGCAGCCGATGAGTCTTTACTTTAGACGTGTTTGACAGGAACAACATTTATAAACATCTCTGAATGTGCAAGGTCATGTAGCTGGGTAGCAGTCAGTGTTCCTCTGCCTAGAGAGCACAGCTTGTCTGCCCTACTGCAGCGAGTACAGGCCACATGTTAACACGATGTGACAGCTAGCTTACCGACTAGACTTTCCTTTTCACAGACAGAGGGAGAGACAAGGGCTGTGGTCTGTCCTAATACAGTAGCTCTAGGTAGGGCCCCTCTCATATGGGCTCTGGTCAAAAGTAGTGCACTATATGGGGAATAGGGTGCCATTTGGGGCTATTTTCTCCAGTAGCATCTCCTACAGAGCTAGTTTAGCTGCATGCTGTAGATTAGCCAGGCCTCAGGGCTAAAGGGCTAGCTGTAGATTAGCCAGGCTAAAGGGCTGGCTGTAGATTAGCCAGGCCTCAGGGCTAAAGGGCTGGCTGTAGATTAGCCAGGCCTCAGGGCTAAAGGGCTAGCTGTAGATTAGCTAGGCTAAAGGGCTAGCTGTAGATTAGCCAGGCCTCAGGGCTAAAGGGCTAGCTGTAGATTAGCCAGGCCTCAGGGCTAAAGGGCTAGCTGTAGATTAGCCAGGCCTCAGGGCTAAAGGGCTAGCTGTAGATTAGCCAGGCTAAAGGGCTGGCTGTAGATTAGCCAGGCCTCAGGGCTAAAGGGCTGGCTGTAGATTAGCCAGGCCTCAGGGCTAAAGGGCTAGCTGTAGATTAGCTAGGCTAAAGGGCTAGCTGTAGATTAGCCAGGCCTCAGGGCTAAAGGGCTAGCTGTAGATTAGCCAGGCCTCAGGGCTAAAGGGCTAGCTGTAGATTAGCCAGGCCTCAGGGCTAAAGGGCTAGCTGTAGATTAGCTAGGCTAAAGGGCTAGCTGTAGATTAGCCAGGCCTCAGGGCTAAAGGGCTAGCTGTAGATTAGCCAGGCCTCAGGGCTAAAGGGCTGGCTGTAGATTAGCCAGGCCTCAGGGCTAAAGGGCTAGCTGTAGATTAGCCAGGCCTCAGGGCTAAAGGGCTAGCTGTAGATTAGCCAGGCCTCAGGGCTAAAGGGCTGGCTGTAGATTAGCCAGGCCTCAGGGCTAAAGGGCTAGCTGTAGATTAGCCAGGCCTCAGGGCTAAAGGGCTAGCTGTAGATTAGCCAGGCCTCAGGGCTAAAGGGCTGGCTGTAGATTAGCCAGGCCTCAGGGCTAAAGGGCTAGCTGTAGATTAGCCAGGCCTCAGGGCTAAAGGGCTAGCTGTAGATTAGCCAGGCCTCAGGGCTAAAGGGCTAGCTGTAGATTAGCCAGGCTAAAGGGCTAAAGGGCTAGCTGTAGATTAGCCAGGCTAAAGGGCTAGCTGTAGATTAGCCAGGCTAAAGGGCTAAAGGGCTAGCTGTAGATTAGCCAGGCCTCAGGGCTAAAGGGCTAGCTGTAGATTAGCCAGGCTAAAGGGCTAAAGGGCTAGCTGTAGATTAGCCAGGCCTCAGGGCTAAAGGGCTGGCTGTAGATTAGCCAGGCCTCAGGGCTAAAGGGCTAGCTGTAGATTAGCCAGGCCTCAGGGCTAAAGGGCTAGCTGTAGATTAGCCAGGCCTCAGGGCTAAAGGGCTAGCTGTAGATTAGCCAGGCCTGAGGCTGAGGGAGGCAGCTATGCTCTAGCTATAACTGAGGATGCCAATTTATATTACTTTTAACCACGGTTAATAGGTGTAGGTTTGCACAGTTCCCTCTCCCCAATGAAAAAAAAAAAAGACCAAATAAGATTTAACTACAATGCCTGGAGTAAATGTTTAACGTCTCAGGATTCAGGAACACTGTCAATATGCTATGATTCTATAATCCACCCAGAGCATGCAGGTACAGTCTCTGTATGTGCGTCCTAAATCACACCCTATTCACTATGGGGCCCTTGTCAAAAAAGTAGTGCACTGCATAGGGAATAGGGTGCCATTTGGGACTCAGCCTCTGTGTATCTGGAATGCGGAAAGATAAATAATTTCAGTCTCCTGCAGTTGGCTGGCGGGCTGGCAACACCAACATGTTGCTACAGGGTGGCCAGAGCGTGCCAGGGCTTCTCCGACTCAGGGCCTCAGATATAGCTGCAGCACTGCCTCAGTCTGGATGGGTCTTAAAAACAGTACCTCATTCCCTACATAGCAGGGCCCTACATAGGGAATAGGGTGCCATTGGAGATATTGGACCCTGGTCAAAAGTAGTGCACTACATTAGGGAACAGGCTGCCATTTGGGACATACTCCCAAGTATCTGGAAGGCACTAACCCAGTGAAGTGGTTGGCTATAAACAGAGCCATGATAAGGTAAAGTGGAAGAACTCAATGTTAAGAGCCAGTATGGCAACGTTTTTAAAAATAACCCCAATTAGATCACAGGGTGGGGCCGAGCCCACGAGGCCATCCCACGGGATTGTGGAGGCTTTCTAACCTCAAGAGTAGAACGTAGTGCTTTTCTACCAAATCTCTCTTTCTGCTTAGTTTCACAGTTAATCATAGCATGTCTGTAGTGGCCTGGGCCCGTATTCCTAAAGCATCTCAGAGTAAGAGTGATGATCTAGCGGTCCATATAATCTATGATCTTAATAGGCCACACTGATCCTAGATATGCACCCGGCAATCCGAGACACTCAACACACAGTCATTTTCCTTTTCAACCTGCTGTCCTGTCTGAGCTTGAAGAATGACAGATGTCGGCCATTTTAGAACCTGGCTGTAAAAAAAAAAAAAGTGACTCCGCTTCATTGTTGACGTTGTTTGACACAATGACCTCACCGTCTGGCTGTGTCGGTGTAATTATAAAATCAGAACAGGTTACATTAGGTAGTGATCGAAAAGGAAATAAATATATGTCCGCGTCCCAAATGGCACCCTATTCCCCTTATAGGCCCCGGTCAAAAGCAGTGTACTACATAGAGAATAGGAAGCCGTTTGGGACGAAGACTATGATAGATGATAAACAGCAAGGTCGTCTCTGTTGTGTGTGTGGCCTCCTTGTTTAAGGTCAGGATTTAGGTTTCCTTTTACACAGCGATAAACAGCTGAAGTACCGGTGAAGAGATCGGCAAACACAGAAGACCTTGTTTGAAATGTAGGCCTTTAGCGAAGACACCAGAACGGAAGTTTGAGTCAAGCAAACTATTTACCTACAAAAATTGCTGAATAAGTAGACTTGTGTTGCTTTCTTTTAAGGTTATTTATTTGTTTTTATTTTCTTCGATGCAATAAAGAATATCTAAGTTATTCATAAGCTAGTTAAATAGTTTTCCTTCAGCTATATGGGAGTTCAGTCATATCCACAAGAGCCCCCTTGAGTCATCACTACATGACTAGCTACCTCAGAATGTGACTCAAAGCCAGAGAGATGGCGCCAAGATGCAAGTTTAGAATGATTTAGTAATTCATGACGAGTTTGCTTGTGTGTCTCACCGCCAGCGCGTGTTTCTCCCTGTGTGTGTGTGTCTCACCACCAGCGTGTGTTTCTCCCTGTGTGTCTCACCGCCAGCGCGTGTTTCTCCCTGTGTCTCACCGCCAGCGCGTGTTTCTCCCTGTGTGTGTGTGTCTCACCGCCAGCGCGTGTTTCTCCCTGTGTGTGTGTGTGTGTGTCTCACCGCCACCGCGTGTTTCTCCCTGTGTGTCTCACCGCCAGCGTGTGTTTCTCCCTGTGTGTCTCACCGCCAGCGCGTGTTTCTCCCTGTGTGTGTCTCACCGCCAGCGCGTGTTTCTCCCTGTGTGTGTCTCACCGCCAGCGCGTTTCTCCCTGTGTGTCTCACCGCCAGCGCGTTTCTCCCTGTGTGTGTGTCTCACCGCCAGCGCGTGTTTCTCCCTGTGTGTCTCTCACCGCCAGCGCGTGTTTCTCCCTGTGTGTGTGTGTGTGTGTGTGTGTGTGTGTGTGTCTCACCGCCAGCGCGTGTTTCTCCCTGTGTGTCTCACCGCCAGCGCGTGTTTCTCCCTGTGTGTGTGTGTGTGTCTCACCGCCAGCGCGTGTTTCTCCCTGTGTGTGTGTGTGTGTGTCTCACCGCCAGCGCGTGTTTCTCCCTGTGTCTCACCGCCAGCGCGTGTTTCTCCCTGTGTGTGTGTGTGTGTGTGTGTGTGTGTGTGTGTGTCTCACCGCCAGCGCGTGTTTCTCCCTGTGTGTGTGTGTCTCACCGCCAGCGCGTGTTTCTCCCTGTGTGTGTCTCACCGCCAGCGCGTGTTTCTCCCTGTGTGTGTGTGTGTGTGTGTGTGTGTGTGTGTGTGTGTGTGTGTGTGTCTCACCAGTTTGAGTTGCAGCAGCAGCTTGTAGACGTCAGACATGTCGGCCAGCACCAGCAGGTGAGTGACAGCAGAGAGGAGGGCCCTGGCGGCACGGACCATGTTACCCCTCTTCACCGAGGAACACGGGTCCTCCGCAAACTCTCCTGATGCCTGCTTCATGGATTCACCTGAGAGAGACAGAGGGAAAGACAGGATATTACAGTTAAGACATGTTAAAGTTCCAAATGACACCCTATATAAGGAAGCATTGTCCGAGCCAGAACAGCCCATAGGTCCTGGTGAAAAGTAGTGCACTTTAAAGGGAATAGGGTACCTACATGTTTAAGTGAAGGAGACCAGAGAGAGAGAGAGAGAGAGGCCATTCATTAACATGTCAACTGCAGAGAGCCTCTCAGGGCAGAGTGAAGTGAGGAAGATATTATATTGGCTCAGTGGGTTGGAGCTCAGTGTTACACAAAATACAAAACGCCACAAAGTGCTGGTCCATGTTTCTTGAACTGAATAAAAAGTTCCCCGAAATTTTCCATACGCACAAACGGCTTATTTCTCTCAAATGTTGTGCACAAAGTTACAGTTACATATTATTACCTAGCAACCTGTTCTGAAATATAACAATTTTCATAAGTTTCATATATTTTTATTGTAGAGGATGGGGCTGGGGAAGAATGAAGGATGCAGACTGTCAGGTTGATGGCCAAAGCTCTGAATGCCAGGGCTGATATCCTATAGCATTAATGTTTCATATCTATAGATCTCTGCTATCTTTATGTTTAAATGTTGCATTTGTTTACAATAACAAACAATGGAATTAAATGCCCCTATATTTTTGGGATATCATTAAGTAAAATAGTTAGTGCTAAACTCATGAGATATAAGTTATATGAGAATGAATGTGTTTTATTATAGGTCTTTAAAACACAAAGAAAGCATGCTGAAACTCTAAATTGCATCTGTAAATAACTAATTGTGTAATCATTTGCAAAACAGTTATGAGCAATTTATTTTTATAAGTCATTTATTAAAAGTAAATGTATTAAATGTGTATAATAATAATAATAAGTACTTTATTTTGTCTTAGTTTTTTCCCTTAGAAAATGCAGTGAAAACGGATGGAAGCATTGACCGGTGCTGCAGGTGTCTGCAAGAAGCTGGTGGGTCACTTCTCTCACAGCTACCTTCACATCAGAATGCCAAACGAGATGGGGGTCCAGCCAGAAGGTGATCTAGCAGGATACCAGAGCAGCAGAAGGCTATAACTCAGGTCCTGTCCGAGGACAGGAAGACTGAGGCAGCAGGATACCAGAGCAGCAGAAGGCTATAACTCAGGTCCTGTCTGAGGACAGGAAGACTGAGGCAGCAGGATACCAGAGCAGCAGAAGGCTATAACTCAGGTCCTGTCTGAGGACAGGAAGACTGAGGCAGCAGGATACCAGAGCAGCAGAAGGCTATAACTCAGGTCCTGTCTGAGGACAGGAAGACTGAGGCAGCAGGATACCAGAGCAGCAGAAGGCTATAACTCAGGTCCTGTCTGAGGACAGGAAGACTGAGGCAGCAGGATACCAGAGCAGCAGAAGGCTATAACTCAGGTCCTGTCTGAGGACAGGAAGACTGAGGCAGCAGGATACCAGAGCAGCAGAAGGCTATAACTCAGGTCCTGTCCGAGGACAGGAAGACACGGCATCTAATTCTAACCAGGATGTCCTGGAATCTGTCAGTTGAGTCACTGGGCCCACTGCTGGACTTCACAGATGCACTCTCAGGAGAAGACTATGTGTCTCATATGTGAAGCCAGTTCTTCACCTCTTCAACACTTCAATGCTGCTAATAGACCACTGCGCCACTCTGGAGTAAGGCGCTGCATCGCAGTGCTAGCTGTGCCACTAGAGATCCTGGTTCGAATCCAGGCTCTGTCGCAGCCGGCCGCGACCGGGAGACCCATGGGGCGGTGCACAATTGGTCCAGAGTCGTCCAAGGTAGGGGAGGGTTTGGCCGGCAGGGATGTGGGTTCGTTTCCCACGGTGGGCCAGTATGAAAAAAAAATATATATATACATGTATTCATTCACTAACTATGTCGCTCTGGATAAGAGCGTCTGCTAAATGACTAAAATGTAAAATGTAATACAAGAGGGAGACACAGACTTGACTAGCGGAGTCACTCACCACCTTCCGGAGACATTTGAAACCCCACCTCTTTAAGGAATACCTGGGATAGGATAAACTAATCCTTCTACCCCCCCTAAAAAAATAAAATAAAATAATAATTGTAAAGTGGTTATCCCACTGGCTATAGGGTGAATGCACCAATTTGTAAGTCGCTCTGGATAAGAGCGTCTGCTAAATGACGTAAATGTAAATGTAAGACCTTGAAAACTGAGATGTTAGACTACATCAACGAGAAATATAGAGACGAAGCCTCTCAGGAGCCGCTAGATGCTAGCTTCTTGTTTGGACCCCCGGTTCAAGATGGACTTGATCAGTGAAGACAACAAGCCCCAAGTCAAGGCCAGAGTGGCGTCAGAAACGATGGAACGCCAGGAGGAGACGTCAAGCAGCAGCACTGAAGTGGAGCCTGAAGTTGCTGATGCGTCCCAGGCAAAGAAAGCCAAGAAGTCCTTGGGAAGTTTATTTAAACAGAGTTGCAGCAAAGGGTGATTCCTCTCTGAGCCACAAGGATGCTGTGGAAGCAGAATTAAACAACTACCTGCTAACACCTTCCTATAGACAAAGAGGAAGATCCACTTGCATGGTGGAAAACACAGAGTAAAGCTTTCCACATCTCGCCAAGCTTGCCCGCAAGTATCTATCCATTCCCGCTACAAGTTCCCCCTCAGAGAGGCTTTTCAGTACAAGTGGCAACATTGTCACTTGCCAACGGTCATGTCTCAAGCCTGTAATGGTGAATGGACTGGTATTCTTTAATTTACTGGTAGAATTTAGATTTACTATATTATTCTACAGTTGTGAGAAATAAATGTATTTATTTTACTAGGTAAACTCTGTTCAGAAGAAACCAGATTTTATACAGTTGAAAAGTTATTTAAAAAAAATAAAAATAAAATTGGCATTTGTCTAGCCATGATGATCAACACTGTTGCTAAGAAAAGTTTATTTTAAAAACAGAAGTGTGTGAAATACAAATGGTTCTGTGTTGATATTTGTCATTCATGTTAAGTTCATTGGTATTTATTAGTTAGGTTTTGCTTTTATTATTACAAATGATTTGTTTTATAAAAACACTGTATTTTGTTTTTGTAAACCAACTCAGGAGTATAGCTTTATGTGTATAGCTGCTCTTTTTCATGTGTCTAATGGTTTAAATTAAAATATATCTGTTTCTATTTTCAAAAAGGAGGTTTGTAATTTAATTTGTAATGTAATAAAATGTTAAATGACTTTTTGATTTGATTTTGTCATTCACATGAATTCCCTAGTGTGATGAAACTTCCTCCGTGGAGAATGCTCTGTTTTAACCTGGTTGGAGGGCTGAGATACAGCCTCCTGTAATCTCCTGGATCCCCTTATAGACACCACACCTCTTCATTCACAAAGGAGCCCCTATATTTTAGGGTAAGCAACATGCATTATTAATATCATAACGTGTTTAGAATCATTGACTTTAGCCTGAATTGATAGAAAAGTATTACATGAATACAATGGAACCGTGGTGAATTAAACAGTGTATTAATTCATATAATAAATTAAAACTACCCAAAATAAGTTAAGGTAAAAAGTCTTTCAGTTTTATTTTCCATGAAGATGCAGTTCCCTACAAAATCACCCCGATCATTCTAGAATAATTAATTATTCTCAAATAGAGCTTTTCAAGTCATCTGGTGATTTTATTTTATTTTATTATTTTCATATCGCAATATATAAAATCGCAGGAAAAAAAAATATCGCAATGTCAGTTATTTCCAATATTGTGCAACCCTAATACATATACACACACATACATATATAGTTGAATCAGTGAGCTGTTTAAATCAGACCATTGGCATCAGATGTGTGCCTGCCTGCATACTTCACATCTTTTATAAGCAGCCAGTCACTAACTACTGCTCACTTGGGTTGTATCTGTCTGTGTCTGTTTATTCATCCATGGATAAACTGATGCGTGGCTGGCGGGTAGCCTTTCAACCATATCTACCTTTGCACAGGCGGAACATGGTACGAAGACTGAAAACTATGCTAGATTTGTTTCAGTGCATCATTTTGATACGGACACCCTAGAATGGAATTTGGCGAAGGCTTTGCGCCCTACCAATGAAGAAATATCTAGAGCAGGCGTCTGGGACAGCCTAATCTTAACTAAACCATTTAATCTAAACTATTTACCAATTGGCTTAGCTAGTCTTTGTTGGTTTTTACAGCTTTTGCTGGTATTTGGCCTTCTCCCTCTGTCCACCCTCTCAAAACTGAAATAATTACCCATGAACCTCTGCTCCTCCGCAGGCAGTGGCACACAAATGTAAGTATGCTGCAGCTAATGTCAGCCCCAGAAAAAAAAAAAATCTCACTCTCTCCCCCTGCCAGCCCAGAAGTACATTAAGAGAGAAAATGTAACTTCCTTTTAATCATCATATTCCACTCCCCTAGCCCAGGCTACTGAGTGAGTCCCAAATGGCATCCTATTCCCTATATAATGCATTACTATAGGCCCTGGTCTAAAGTAGTACACAATATAGGGTGTAGGGTGTCATTTGGGGCGTATCCACTGCAGCCCACTGCTGTACTGCAGGGCCTGATACCAGCCAAGGCCTCAGAGCAGAGCACAGTAGAGGCTGGTTGGGATCCAGGCTAAGAGTTAATTGCATTAGAAAGTCATTTCAGATGAGAAGGGCATGAGGGGGGGAGACGAGAAGAGAGGGGGGGGAGGAGAGAAGAGAGGGGGGGGAGGAGAGAAGAGAGGGGGGGGGAGGAGAGAAGAGGGGGGGGAGAGAAGAGAGGGGGGGAGAAGAGAGGGAGGAGGAGAGAAGAGAGGGAGAGGAGAGGGAGAGGAGAGAAGAGAGGGAGATGAGAGGGAGAGGAGAGGAGAGAAGAGAGGGGGGAAGAGAGGGGGGAAGAGAGGGGGGAAGAGAGGGAGAGGAGAGGGGGGGAGGAGAGGAGAGAGGGGGGGAGAAGAGAGGGAGAGGAGAGAAGAGAGGGGGGGAAGAGAGGGGGGGAAGAGAGGGGGGAGGAGGAGAGAAGGGGGGGAGAAGAGAGGGGGGAGGAGGAGAGAAGGGGGGGAGAAGAGAGGGGGGAGGAGGAGAGAAGGGGGGGAGAAGAGAGGGGGGAGGAGGAGAGAGGGGGGGAGAGAAGAGGAGAGAGGGGGGGGAGAAGAGGAGAGAGGGGGGGGAGAAGAGAGGGAGAGGAGAGAAGCGAGGGGGGAAGAGAGGGGGGGAAGAGAGGGGGGAGGAGGAGAGAAGGGGGGGAGGAGAAGAGAAGGGGGGGAGGAGAAGAGAGGGGGGGAGAGAAGAGAGGGAGAGGAGAGGGGGGGAGAAGAGAGGGAGAGGAGAGAAGAGAGGGGGGGAGAGGGGGGGAGGAGGAGAGAAGGGGGGGAGAAGAGGGGGGGGGGGGAGAGAGGGGGGGAGAGAGAAGGGGGGGGGGGGGTGGAAGAGCAGTCTGATGCAGGGTAAGTCCAAACAGACCAAGACCTAACCATACAGGCAGTGACCTCAGACACACTGCGAGCAACGTAACACAGATTCTGCCAGCGACCCAACACGCAACAGTTAAAAGGAGGTCAAATCCATGACAAAGGCTGGCTGTCTGATTCATCCAGCACAATGTTTTGTCCCACCACTAGAAAACACAGTCAACTGGGAACACAAATGAGGTTCCTAGCCTCACACTACTATATAGACTACACAAGCAGACACTCCGTTTGCTAAATGTGCCAGGCATGTCCTGTGTGTTACAGCTGAATTAGCCTGGCCTACTATGCCCTTCATGCCAGAAAACACTGCTTTCCACACCATCAAACACTGCTTGTCAGTGGAGAGACACACAATTACATCTTAAAATCAAAGTAAACCAAAAGGGGGAGAAGACCAGTTTGTGAAATCATTCTAGTGTAATAGTCTACGTGTGTTAACGTCATCTGGTATAATATGCCATTTAATATGCCATTTAGCAGACGCTTTTATCCAAAGCGACTTACAGTCATGTGTGCATAACTTTTTACGTATGGGTGGTCCCGGGGATCGAACCCACAACCCTGGCGTTACAAGCGCCATGCTCTACTTTAATAATAGTGTGTTACGTCATCTGGTATAATAATAATAAAGCAGTGTGTTACGTCATCTGGTATAATAATAATAATAAAGCAGTGTGTTAAGTCATCTGGTATAATAATAAAAGTAGTGTGTTACGTCATCTGGTATAATAATAAAAGTAGTGTGTTACGTCATCTGGTATAATAATAAAGCAGTGTGTCGTCATCTGGTATAATGATAAAGCAGTGTGTTACGTCATCTGGTATAATAATAATAATAAAGCAGTGTGTTAAGTCATCTGGTATAATAATAAAGCAGTGTGTTACGTCATCTGGTATAATAATAAAGCAGTGTGTTACGTCATCTGGTATAATAATAAAGTACTGTGTTACGTCATCTGGTATAATAATAAAGTAGTGTGTTACGTCATCTGGTATAATAATAAAGTAGTGTGTTACGTCATCTGGTATAATAATAAAGTAGTGTGTTACGTCATCTGGTATAATAATAAAGTGGTGTGTTACGTCATCTGGTATAATAATAAAGTGGTGTGTTACGTCATCTGGTATAATAATAAAGTGGTGTGTTACGTCACCTGGTATAATAATAAAGCAGTGTGTTACGTCATCTGGTATAATAATAAAGTAGTGTGTTACGTCATCTGGTATAATAATAAAGCAGTGCGTTACGTCACCTGGTATAATAATAAAGCAGTGCGTTACGTCACCTGGTATAATAATAAAGTAGTGTGTTACGTCACCTGGTATAATAATAAAGCAGTGTGTTACGTCATCTGGTATAATAATAAAGTAGTGTGTTACGTCATCTGGTATAATAATAAAGCAGTGCGTTACGTCACCTGGTATAATAATAAAGCAGTGCGTTACGTCACCTGGTATAATAATAAAGCAGTGCGTTACGTCACCTGGTATAATAATAAAGCAGTGTGTTACGTCACCTGGTATAATGATAAAGCGGTGTGTTACGTCACCTGGTATAATAATAAAGCAGTGTGTGTTACGTCATCTGGTATAATAATAAAGCAGTGTGTTACGTCACCTGGTATAATGATAAAGCGGTGTGTTACGTCACCTGGTATAATAATAAAGCAGTGTGTGTTACGTCATCTGGTATAATAATAAAGCAGTGTGTTACTTCACCTGGTATAATAATAAAGCAGTGTGTTACGTCACCTGGTATAATAATAAAGCAGTGTGTTACGTCACCTGGTATAATAATAAAGCGGTGTGTTACGTCACCTGGTATAATAATAAAGCAGTGTGTGTTACGTCATCTGGTATAATAATAAAGCAGTGTGTTACGTCATCTGGTATAATAATAAAGTAGTGTGTTACGTCATCTGGTATAATAATAAAGCAGTGTGTTAGGTCACCTGGTATAATAATAAAGCAGTGTGTTACGTCACCTGGTATAATAATAAAGTAGTGTGTTACGTCATCTGGTATAATAATAAAGCAGTGTGTTACGTCACCTGGTATAATAATAAAGTAGTGTGTGTGTCAGACTTGTTTGTGCTGCTGGGCCATAACTTATGCCAGAGGGAATGTACCAACTCTTCCAGTGGTGCTTTGTCTTGTTATATAATACAGACCTCGGTCATAATATCAGTTCATATTTGATTTTATATCGTGTATGTTTTTGCTTACGTCTTTGTCGAGCAACACTTTTTCTGCAAGGTACTACTACGCAGTGCACAGATCCCCTCGCGCACTCAACTTCATCAAGATACGTCGAGTTTCCCCTTAGGCAAGCCAGCTGTATAGCCTATTGCCTGTTTCAGTTTAGGAGTCTTTAAAACAATGTCTGTTTGCAGCTTTTCATTAAATCACGCATAGCTGTTCTTTATATGGCCTAAAATAAATGTGTTCCTATGGGCAGAATATTATCTATAGGCAATAGCATACCGAATTTTGATATGTTTTAATGAAAATATTACGGGCGGGGTGGGTGTGGAGCCAGAGGTCAAACTGTAGAACCCAGTTCCTACATTTGAACATAATTTTTTTCAAACAAAACTACATTTATGTACAATATTCTGCCCATAAATATTTATTTCACGTCATAACTGAATCAATTTATGTAGGCTATATACTAAATATTCTGCCCATATGAACAAATACAGTACTTGTAGCCATACAGGATTTAATGAAAATCAGTAAACACACATTTAATAAAAGACTCATGAACCCAATCACACAATATTAAAGAATGTGTATGTTTACTAACAGACTCAAACATACCGGCTACAGCTCGCTTCCCCGGTGCTTCACAGCTTTCCAGGGAAACTCGACATATTGTAGACTCACACGGACAAGAGAGATTAGTGGAGGAAGGAATGTGTGTCGGCTGCAGTGTTCGTGGTAAAATATTACGCGTTGTGGCGGTGCTTCAACGTTTTTTATAGATTGTATGGATGTCAGGGCTCCCTGGAAAACAGTGGTAATTGTTAAATGAGTGGACTATCCTGGCTAAAGACAAAAATACAGCCTGTCTCAGTTCCACACACATACAGACCCTACTTATAATATAATACAATTTAACATGCCATTTAGCAGACGCTTTTATCCAAAGCGACTTACAGTCATGCGTGCATAATTTTTTTTTTTGTGTATGGGTGGTCCCGGGGATCGAACCCACTACCCTGGCGTTACAAGCGCCGTGCTCTACCAGCTGAGCTACAGAGGACCACTTCCTACTTTGTAGGAACCGGCCCCAGACTGTGTCTCCTCAATTCCCCTCAGGACCAGCCCATAACACTAAATCTTATAAATTCATAATCTGTCTGCGAGAGCAAAGACACCAAAATGTTAGTGGCGAGGAAATTATTTATATAGGATTCTGTAAAAAATTTCACCACCTAACTGCAATAACGGCAGCTAAAAACCCAATGTTTCCCTTCTCGTTGCCCTCGTCTAGTCGTGGTCAAAAGTTTTGAGAATGACACAAGTATTGGTCTTCACAAAGTTTGCTGCTTCAGTGTTTAGATATTTTTGTCAGATGTTAATATGGTATACTGAAGTATAATTACAAGCATTCCATAAGTGTCAAAGGCTTTTATTGACAATTACATTACGTTTATGCAAAGAGTCAATATTTGCAGTGTTGACCCTTCTTTTACCAAGACCACTGCAATCCGCCCTGGCATGCTGTCAATTAACTTCTGGGCCACATCTTGACTGATGGCAGCCCATTCTTGCATAATCAATGCTTGGAGTTTGTCCGAATTTGTGGGGTTTTGTTTGTCCACCCGCCTCTTGAGGATCGACCACAAGTTCTCAAATGGGATTAAGGTCTGGGGAGTTTCCTTGCCATGGACCCAAAATGTCGAGGTTTTGTTCCCTGAGCCACTTAGTTATCACTTTTGCCTTATGGCAAGGTGCTCCATCATGCTGGAAAACGCATTGTTCGTCACCAAACTGTTCTTGGATGGTTGGGAGAAGTTGCTCTCGGAGGATGTGTTGGTACCATTCTTTATTCATGGTTGTGTTCTTAGGCAAAATTGTGAGTGAGCCCACTCCCTTGGCTGAGAAGCAACCCCACACATGAATGGTCTCAGGATGCTTTGCTGTTGGCATGACATAGGGCTGACGGTAGCGCTCACCTTGTCTTCTCCGGACAAGGTGTTTTCCGGATGCCCCAAACAATCGGAAAGGGGATTCATCAGAGAGAATGACTTTACCCCAGTCCTCAGCAGTCCAATCCCTGTACTTTTTGCAGAATATCAGTCTGTCCCTGATGTTTTTCCTGGAGAGAAGTGGCTTCCTTGCTGCCCTTCTTGACACCAGGCCATCCTCCAAAAGTCTTCGCCTCACTGTGCATGCAGATGCACTCACACCTGCCTGCTGCCATTCCTGAGCAAGCCCTGCACTGGTGGTGCCCCGATCACGCAGCTGAATCAACTTTAGGAGACGGTCCTGACGCTTGCTGGACTTTCTTGGGCGCCCTGAAGCCTTCTTCACAACAATTGAACCTCTCTCCTTGAAGTTCTTGATGATCCGATAAATGATTGATTTAGGTGCAATCTTACTAGCAGCAATATCCTTGCCTGTGAAGCCCTTTTTGTGCAAAGCAATGATGACGGCACGTGTTTGCTTGCAGGTAACCATGGTTAACAGAGGAAGAACAATGATTTCAAGCACCACCCTCCTTTTAAAGCTTCCAGTCTGTTATTCTAAATCAGCATGACAGAGTGATCTCCAGCCTTGTCCTCGTCAACACTCACCTGTGTTAACGAGAGAATCACTGACATGATGTCAGCTGGTCCTTTTGTGGCAGGACTGAAATGCAGTGGATATGTTTTTGGGCGATTCAGTTCTTTTTCATGGCAAAGAGGGACTTTGCAATTCATTGCAATTCATCTGATCACTCTTCATAACATTCTGGAGTATATGCAAATTGCCATCATCAAAACTGAGGCAGCAGACTTTGTGAAAATTTATATTTGTGTCATTCTCAAAACTTTTGACCACGACTGTACACGGTACACTACTTGCTGCCTAAAAATGTTTTTTGCTCTCAAAGGGTTTTGAAAATGTGACTCCGCAGCCCTGGATGCTGTTCCAGGAATCTGTTCATCCCCAATGGCAGCACATAACCAATCTAGTGACCAGAGCCCAGGTAAAGGTAGTGCACTATGTACTGAATGTGGTGCCATTTGGGACAGACACGGGAGAGACGAAGGGAGAGATGAAGGGAATGAGAGATGAAGATCATTCCAGCTGTGATGTTGTGAAGCATCAGTCAGAAGGTATGAATGAAGAGTAGAGCAGTAGAGTAGAGCCAGGCAGGCAGTAGAGCCAGGAAGGCAGCAGAGCCAGGCAGGCAGCAGAGCCAGGCAGGCAGTAGAGCCAGGCAGGCAGTAGAGCCAGGCAGGCAGTAGAGCCAGGCAGGCAGTAGAGCCAGGCAGGCAGTAGAGCCAGGCAGGCAGCAGAGCCAGGCAGGCAGTAGAGCCAGGCAGGCAGGCAGTAGAGCCAGGCAGCCAGGCAGGCAGTAGAGCCAGGCAGGCAGTAGAGCCAGGCAGGCAGTAGAGCCAGGCAGGCAGTAGAGCCAGGCAGGCAGCAGAGCCAGGCAGGCAGCAGAGCCAGGAGGGCAGGAAGGCAGTAGAGCCAGGCAGGCAGTAGAGCCAGGCAGGCAGGCAGTAGAGCCAGGCAGGCAGGCAGTAGAGCCAGGCAGGCAGTAGAGCCAGGCAGGCAGTAGAGCCAGGCAGGCAGGCAGTAGAGCCAGGCAGTAGAGCCAGGCAGGCAGTAGAGCCAGGCAGGCAGCAGAGCCAGGCAGTAGAGCCAGGCAGGCAGGCAGTAGAGCCAGGCAGGCAGGCAGGCAGTAGAACCAGGCAGGCAGGCAGGCAGTAGAGCCAGGCAGTAGAGCCAGGCAGTAGAGCCAGGCAGTAGAGCCAGGCAGTAGAGCCAGGCAGTAGAGCCAGGCAGGCAGGCAGTAGAGCCAGGCAGGCAGGCAGTAGAGCCAGGCAGGCAGGCAGTAGAGCCAGGCAGGCAGGCAGGCAGTAGAGCCAGGCAGGCAGGCAGGCAGTAGAGCCAGGCAGGCAGTAGAACCAGGCAGGCAGTAGAGCCAGGCAGGCAGGCAGGCAGTAGAGCCAGGCAGGCAGGCAGGCAGTAGAGCCAGGCAGGCAGGCAGTAGAGCCAGGCAGTAGAGCCAGGCAGTAGAGCCAGGCAGTAGAGCCAGGCAGTAGAGCCAGGCAGGCAGGCAGTAGAGCCAGGCAGGCAGGCAGTAGAGCCAGGCAGGCAGGCAGTAGAGCCAGGCAGTAGAGCCAGGCAGGCAGTAGAGCCAGGCAGAGCCAGGCAGGCAGTAGAGCCAGGCAGGCTGAGATTGTTGTGAGATGAGAGCTGAGATGTTGTGAATGACTGAAGAACAAACAAGATGGAACCCCCCACCAAACTCTTCTAAAGCTAAAACCCACAACCGGAAAAAAAGTAGTTAACACGTGTGCAAAAACATATTTGAAATGCAAGCCTTTAACATGCATGGCATAGCAGCCCCCCTCCCCTTCCTTCCCTCCCTCCCTCCCTCCCAACCCAAACGATTATATATGCCTTTATTTTCCCCCATTTAAAAACAGCTGGTAAGCCACAGCTGGGTACAAAATGCCTTTTATATGCACGGCATGGATGGTGAAGAGAGAGGGAAGAGAGTGGCGGGGACGGCCCAGTCAATGGCAGCATTATCAGTCTGCCCACGCTCGGCAGAACAGCGTGGCATAGTCCTGACAGGCCAGCCCTGCCACCAGCTTAATTCCTGTCCAATGACAGGGTGCGTCTCAAATGGCACCCTATTCCCTGTATAGTGCACTACTTTTGACCAGAGCCCAGGTTTCTGGTCAAAAGTAGCTCACTATAAAAGGGAATAGGGTGTTATTTGGGACGTAGATAGAATAGCCGATGGCAGGCTGAGATTCCCCAGACTCTGACAACACTGCTGGCACTACTGTCTACTGAGCAGACACCTCAGAGCACAACATCTCGCCCATGACCCGCTGAACTATACCAGTAACACACAGAGTGAGTGATGGAGTGTGTTTGTCAGAGACACTGGCTGTAGAACTCAGACAACATGTGATAAGTGCCAGCAACCTAGGGCTGTCCCCGACTAAAAACGACTCTTGGTCAAACGAGAGTAGTCTGGTTTTTCGCCCACATTTTTTTACATTGTATTTTTCCATATAGACACACCATGTGTTTTTATAAAATCAACTATATGCACTGAGCTTGTCTGATGCTTCAAGCGCACTGTTTGATGAAATAATTGAGACAACAGAATTTTTTTAAATAATATGTTCTTTCAATAGCATTCGTCTCTACTCCACCGGTCTGCAAATAACTTGAAACATTGTATCAAATACCTACTGGGTCCGGCCTGAAGCTCCTGCAAGCAAACTATTAACTATTCTGGACCTTCAGTGTCCTGTGAGCTCCGGACAGACAGCTGTATTTGCACAACGGATAAGTAACCAGGTATTTTATGATGTTTTTCCGCTGGATCAGAGAATTATATTTTTACCTTTCACGCCAAGGACCGGTGGTTATCGAAAGGGAGAGAATTTGAAATATTTTTCAAATACATTGGGGAACTATTGTCATTCTCAACTGATGTAAAAACAGACTTCACTTGCTGTTTGAGGTGAAGAAAAAAAATACTTTAATAAGCTCCACAGCTCATTGGTGGTGGTGCGTTAAGCCAATCAGAAATACTATCAGACATCCCCAACTGGGCACATTAATACATTTACAGGCAGGCCAGGTAGCCTAGGCCTACTTCTATGTGTAATCAGGTGCGCGTCCTTACTCAAAACAAAAGACAATGAATAAATTAACAAAACTCGTGAAATAAAACCAAAACCATGTTTCTCACAAGTGTAGCATAGGTTGAGAGCTCTGCAAACAACGTGTCCAATCCAACAATGAAAACGGTAAACGACAAAAAATTATATGACCGTAACCAAACATACATTGTAGATTAGAAATGCGGATTAAAAGGGTATTTAGCATAAACATAAACCACATGTAACATATGGATTTGCATTAAAATACGCATCAAAAGTCCCAATGCAAAGTTACCTCACTTGCCTATTTTTGAAGTTACTACATAAAAATGTATTCAGAATTCTGAAAAATGCCATAATCATGCCGGAAAAAACATTTGCGGGGTGTGACTTAAAATGGAGGACCTGACAAGCCAGCCTATTCCCTAGAATGTAAACTCAGACAGAAATAACTTCAATTTAAACCAAATATCTTGCAAAGTTTTGGAAATCAATAACGCCATCTAACCAATTATCAAATAATGTTAATCATATATGCTGTTATCTTTGCCAGCCAGCTAAAGTTGGTTATTTTAGCCTGCTAGATAGCCTAGCCAGCTAACTAGCCAACCACCACAGTCAACATACACTATACTTAAAAAAAGTATGTGGACAGTCAGCTATTTTAGCCCCACCCGTTCCTGACAGGTGTATAAAATTGATAACGCAGCCATGCAATCTCCATAGACAAACATTGGCAGTAGAATGGCCTTACCGAAGAGCTCAGTGAGTTAACGTTGCACCATCATAGGATGCCACCTTTCCAACAAGTCAGTTCGTCAAATTTCTGTCCTGATAGAGCTGCCCCGGTCAACTGTAAGTGCTGTTATTGTGAAGTGGAAACGTCTAGGACAGGGGTGTCAAACTCATTTTAGCTCAGGGGCCACATGGAGGAAAATCTATTCCCAAGTGGGCCGGACCGGTAAAATAATGATATATATATATATATATATATATATAACTTAAAAACAACAACTTCAGATTGTTTTCTTTGTTTTAGTACGATCAACATAAAACAAAGCTGGAGCCTGAGGACAGTGTGTCCAAAATAGTACAAGCACAACATCACTATTAATCATAAAACCCCTCAAGTTTCTTTGAAAATTCTAAAGAAAAAGAACACAAACACACAATGCCTCAGTGATTCACAGAACTGTTTCACAGATCACAGAACTATATCAGGGGGTCATTTCTCAGGCAGAAATTTAGATAAAAAATAATGAAATCCTGTTCCCCAAACAAGTGCAAGAACCACAGAGTCAAGAATAGGTTAAATATACAAATAAAATCAATTAAAAACAATAGCACATCAACATAAAAACAAAGCTGGAGCCTGAGGACAGTGTGTCCAAAAGCACATCACTATTAATCATAAAACACCAAGTTATTTGAAAATTCTGAGGACAAAGAACAAACACACAATGCCTCAGTGATTCACAGAAGCATATCACAGTGTCTCATGCAGCACTTTAAGTGGGGTTGCATAGTTGGACTCCTGATACCTGGCATCTTTTAGCTTTCACCAGCGCCAATATCAGGCGTCACATCCTGAGTGGCAGCCAACTTCAGGATGTGATTCAAGTGCTTGTGCGTGAGCCTTGAGTGCAGCTTTGTTTTATTTATGCTCATTACAGAGAAAACTTGCTCACAAAGATATGTGGTTCCAAACATGCACAACAGTTTTGCAGCGAGGGCTGTCAAGTTGGGGTAACCTGGCAAGAGATTCTGATAAAATGTGTCCAAGCCAGCTGCTGCAAATTTGCCCTTCAAATCCGAGTCACACCGCAAGTCTATTATTTCAAGTTGGATGCTGACGGGCAGATCAGAGGGATTCACGGTGAATGGCGAGCAAAAAACGTTGTAGTCTTTCTCCAGTTCACCAAAAATCTGAAAGCGTTGCTCAAACTCCCGTAACAGTCCTGTTATTTTATCTTTGAACCGCTTCATGTCTGCCACATGTTGGGTCGCGCACACGTTTTTCAGACAGGGGAAGTGAGCTGCATCACCACCGGCGAGTTGCGTCTCCCACAATGACAGCTTCAACTTGAAAGAACGTATGCTGTCATAATACTGCGTGACAAATTTGTTGCGACCTTGCAGCTGTTTGTTCAAGTTATTCAGGTGCTCTGTAACATCCACCATAAATGCAAGGTCCTGCATCCATTCTGCGGAATGAAATTCTAACACTGGTTTGCCCTTTTCTTCCATGAACTGTTCAATTTCTTCTCGTAAATCAAAGAAACGCCTCAGCACAGCACCTCGGCTTAACCATCTTACCTCAGTGTGGTATGGCAGGCCATAGATGTGGTCTTTCTCTCTGAGAAGGCTGTCAAACTGACGGTGATTCAGGCTTCTGGATCGGATGAAATTAACAGTTTGGATGACCACCTTCATGACGTTATCCATCTTTAATGACTTGCAACACAAAGCCTCCTGGTGCAAAATACAGTGAAAAGTCCAAAAATCACATCCTCCATTTGCAGATTGCACTCTCTATAAACTTTGTCACAACGCCTGCTTTTTTCCCGATCATTGAGGGCCCACCATCTGTAGCCAGGCTGACAGCGTGGGACCAGTCCACTCCGACCCTGTCCAGCGCGCCGACGAGTGCTGTGAAAATATCAGCTGCTGTCGTTGTATCTGTCATCGGCACCAACTCCAAACTCCTCGGTGACGGTCAATGTGTCATCAACTCCGCTGATGAAAATGGCCAGTTGTGCAACATCTGTAATGTCCGTGCTTTCATCAATTGCAACCGAAAACGCAATAAATGACTTTACTTTTTGCTTCAACTGGCTGTCCAAATCCACTGAAAGACCGGAAAACCTGTCTGCAACTGTGTTTCTTGTCAGGCTGATATTTACAAAAGCCTGGCGCTTTTCAGGGCACACAATCTCCGCTGCCTTCATCATGCATGCTTTTACAAATTCACCCTCACTAAATGGTTTTGAAGCCTCTGCGATTTCATTAGCAATGAGGTAGCTAGCTTTCACTGCAGCGTCACTGATGTCTCGGCTGTGAGTAAACACAGACTGCTGTTTCTTCAGACCCGCCAACAGTTCATTCACCTTCTCTCATCTCCGCTGTCCTTGAAAGTTGTCATATTTGTCGGCATGAAGACTCACATAGTGGCGACAAAGGTTATATTCTTTCAGCACTGCAACATGCTGTTAACACACCAAACATACAGCTTTCCCATTCAATTCCATGAATAAATAGAAGGATGACAATTTTTCTTGGAACACTCTGCGTCCACTTTTCTCTTTTTTGACAGAGACATATTGGGGCAATGAGGGTGCCAAAGCAAAGCACATCATGTTAAAAGTAGAAGCCGTAACAAATATCGCGGGCAAAACAAAGTAGCTCATACGGACTGGCTGCACTTGCTTGACCTACTTGCTCTGCCCCGGCATAAACAGTTTGCTTGCTTAACACAATTGCTATTGCGCCATCCAGTGGACGCAATTGGAACAGCAGTTTCTTTTATTGAAAAACTGCAGCACATTTTTATACTTTACAAAATCATCTCGCGGGCCGGATTAAACCCGTTTTTGCGGGCCTGATCCGGGCCGGACATTTGACACCCCTGGTCTAGGAGCTACAATGGTTCAGCAGTAAAGTGGTAGGTCACACAAGCTCACAGAACGGGATCGCCGAGTGCTGAAGCGCGCAAAGATGTTCTGTCCACGGCTGCAACACTCACTACCGAGTTCCAAACTGCCTCTGGAAGCAACGTCAGCACAAGAACTGTTCGTCGGGAGCTTCATGAAATTGATTTCCTTGGCCGAGCAGCCGCACACAAGCCTAAGATCACCATGTGCAATGCCAAGGGTCGGCTGGAGTGGTGTAAAGCTCGCCGCCATTGGGCTCTGGAAAAACGTTCTCAGGAGTGATGAATAACGCTTCACCATCTGGCAGTCCGACGGACGTATCTGTGTTTGGCGGATGCCAAGAGGACGCTACCTGCCCGAATGCAGTGCCAACTAAAGTTTGGTGGAGGAGGAATAATGGTCTGGGGCTGTTTTTCAAGGTTCGGGCTAGCCCCTTAGTTGCAAGTGAAGGGAAATCTTAACGCTACAGCATACAATGACATTCTAGACGATACTGTGCTTCCAACTTTTGGAGAAGGCCCTTTCCTGTTTCAGTATGACAAACCACAGCAGCAGAGAGAGACTAGCTATAGTTCCAGCAGCAGAGCGAGACTAGCTATAGTTCCAGCAGCAGAGAGAGAGACTAGCTATAGTTCCAGCAGCAGAGAGAGAGACTAGCTATAGTTACAACAGCAGAGAGAGACACTAGCTATAGTTCCAGCAGCAGAGAGAGACTAGCTATAGTTCCAGCAGCAGAGAGAGACTAGCTATAGTTCCAGCAGCAGAGAGAGAGAGAGACTAGCTATAGTTCCAGCAGCAGAGAGAGAGAGAGAGACTAGCTATAGTTCCAGCAGCAGAGAGAGACTAGCTATAGTTCCAGCAGCAGAGAGAGGCACTAGCTATAGTTCCAGCAGCAGAGAGAGACTAGCTATAGTTCCAGCAGCAGAGAGAGACTAGCTATAGTTCCAGCAGCAGAGAGAGAGAGAGAGACTAGCTATAGTTCCAGCAGCAGAGAGAGAGACTGGCTATAGTTCCAGCAGCAGAGAGAGACTAGCTATAGTTACAGCAGCAGAGAGAGACTAGCTATAGTTACAGCAGCAGAGAGAGAGACTAGCTATAGTTACAGCAGAGAGAGACTAGCTATAGTTACAGCAGCAGAGAGAGAGACTAGCTATAGTTCCAGCAGCAGAGAGAGAGACTAGCTATAGTTACAGCAGCAGAGAGAGACTAGCTATAGTTACAGCAGCAGAGAGAGACTAGCTATAGTTCCAGCAGCAGAGAGAGAGACTAGCTATAGTTCCAGCAGCAGAGAGAGAGACTAGCTATAGTTCCAGCAGCAGAGAGAGAGACTAGCTATAGTTCCAGCAGCAGAGAGACTAGCTATAGTTACAGCAGCAGAGAGACTAGCTATAGTTACAGCAGCAGAGAGAGAGACTAGCTATAGTTCCAGCAGCAGAGAGAGAGACTAGCTATAGTTACAGCAGCAGAGAGAGACTAGCTATAGTTCCAGCAGCAGAGAGAGAGACTAGCTATAGTTACAGCAGCAGAGAGAGACTAGCTATAGTTCCAGCAGCAGAGAGAGACTAGCTATAGTTCCAGCAGCAGAGAGAGAGACTAGCTATAGTTCCAGCAGCAGAGAGAGACTAGCTATAGTTCCAGCAGCAGAGAGACTGGCTATAGTTCCAGCAGCAGAGAGAGAGACTAGCTATAGTTCCAGCAGCAGAGAGAGAGACTAGCTATAGTTACAGCAGCAGAGAGAGGGACTAGCTATAGTTACAGCAGCAGAGAGAGACTAGCTATAGTTCCAGCAGCAGAGAGAGAGACTAGCTATAGTTCCAGCAGCAGAGAGAGAGACTAGCTATAGTTACAGCAGCAGAGAGACTAGCTATAGTTACAGCATCAGAGAGAAACTAGCTATAGTTCCAGCAGCAGAGAGAGGCACTAGCTATAGTTACAGCAGCAGAGAGAGACTAGCTATAGTTCCAGCAGCAGAGACTAGCTATAGTTCCAGCAGCAGAGAGAGAGACTAGCTATAGTTCCAGCAGCAGAGAGAGACTAGCTATAGTTACAGCAGCAGAGAGACTAGCTATAGTTACAGCAGCAGAGAGAGACTAGCTATAGTTCCAGCAGCAGAGAGAGAGACTAGCTATAGTTCCAGCAGCAGAGAGAGACTAGCTATAGTTACAGCAGCAGAGAGACTAGCTATAGTTACAGCAGCAGAGAGACTAGCTATAGTTACAGCAGCAGAGAGAGAGACTAGCTATAGTTCCAGCAGCAGAGAGAGAGACTAGCTATAGTTCCAGCAGCAGAGAGAGGCACTAGCTATAGTTCCAGCAGCAGAGAGAGACTAGCTATAGTTCCAGCAGCAGAGAGATCCACTAGCTATAGTTCCAGCAGCAGAGAGAGACTAGCTATAGTTCCAGCAGCAGAGAGAGGCACTAGCTATAGTTACAGCAGCAGAGAGAGACTAGCTATAGTTCCAGCAGCAGAGAGACTAGCTATAGTTCCAGCAGCAGAGAGAGAGACTGGCTATAGTTCCAGCAGCAGAGAGAGACTAGCTATAGTTACAGCAGCAGAGAGAGAGACTGGCTATAGTTACAGCAGCAGAGAGAGAGACTAGCTATAGTTCCAGCAGCAGAGAGAGAGACTAGCTATAGTTACAGCAGCAGAGAGACTAGCTATAGTTACAGCAGCAGAGAGACTAGCTATAGTTACAGCAGCAGAGAGAGAGACTGGCTATAGTTACAGAAGCAGAGAGAGAGACTAGCTATAGTTCCAGCAGCAGAGAGAGAGACTGGCTATAGTTCCAGCAGCAGAGAGAGACTAGCTATAGTTACAGCAGCAGAGAGAGAGACTAGCTATAGTTACAGCAGCAGAGAGAGACTAGCTATAGTTCCAGCAGAGAGAGAGACTAGCTATAGTTCCAGCAGCAGAGAGAGAGACTAGCTATAGTTACAGCAGCAGAGAGAGACTAGCTATAGTTCCAGCAGAGAGAGAGACTAGCTATAGTTACAGCAGCAGAGAGAGAGACTAGCTATAGTTACCGCAGCAGAGAGAGACTAGCTATAGTTACAGCAGCAGAGAGAGAGACTAGCTATAGTTACAGCAGCAGAGAGAGACTAGCTATAGTTACAGCAGCAGAGAGAGACTAGCTATAGTTCCAGCAGCAGAGAGAGAGACTAGCTATAGTTCCAGCAGCAGAGAGAGAGACTAGCTATAGTTCCAGCAGCAGAGAGAGACTAGCTATAGTTACAGCAGCAGAGAGAGACTAGCTATAGTTCCAGCAGCAGAGAGACTAGCTATAGTTACAGCAGAGAGAGACTAGCTATAGTTACAGCAGCAGAGAGACTAGCTATAGTTACAGCAGCAGAGAGAGACTAGCTATAGTTCCAGCAGCAGAGAGAGACTAGCTATAGTTCCAGCAGCAGAGAGAGACTAGCTATAGTTCCAGCAGCAGAGAGAGACTAGCTATAGTTCCAGCAGCAGAGAGAGACTAGCTATAGTTCCAGCAGCAGAGAGAGACTAGCTATAGTTCCAGCAGCAGAGAGAGAGACTAGCTATAGTTCCAGCAGCAGAGAGAGAGACTAGCTATAGTTCCAGCAGCAGAGAGAGAGACTAGCTATAGTTCCAGCAGCAGAGAGAGACTAGCTATAGTTCCAACAGCAGAGAGACTAGCTATAGTTACAGCAGCAGAGAGAGACTAGCTATAGTTACAGCAGAGAGAGACTAGCTATAGTTACAGCAGCAGAGAGACTAGCTATAGTTACAGCAGCAGAGAGACTAGCTATAGTTCCAGCAGCAGAGAGAGACTAGCTATAGTTACAGCAGCAGAGAGAGACTAGCTATAGTTCCAGCAGCAGAGAGAGACTAGCTATAGTTACAGCAGCAGAGAGAGACTAGCTATAGTTACAGCAGCAGAGAGAGACTAGCTATAGTTCCAGCAGCAGAGAGAGAGACTAGCTATAGTTCCAGCAGCAGAGAGAGACTAGCTATAGTTCCAGCAGCAGAGAGAGACTAGCTATAGTTCCAGCAGCAGAGAGACTAGCTATAGTTCCAGCAGCAGAGAGACTAGCTATAGTTCCAGCAGCAGAGAGACTAGCTATAGTTACAGCAGCAGAGAGAGACTAGCTATAGTTCCAGCAGCAGAGAGAGACTAGCTATAGTTACAGCAGCAGAGAGAGACTAGCTATAGTTACAGCAGCAGAGAGAGACTAGCTATAGTTACAGCAGCAGAGAGAGACTAGCTATAGTTACAGCAGAGAGAGACTAGCTATAGTTACAGCAGCAGAGAGACTAGCTATAGTTCCAGCAGCAGAGAGAGACTAGCTATAGTTCCAGCAGCAGAGAGAGACTAGCTATAGTTCCAGCAGCAGAGAGAGACTAGCTATAGTTCCAGCAGCAGAGAGAGACTAGCTATAGTTCCAGCAGCAGAGAGAGACTAGCTATAGTTACAGCAGCAGAGAGAGACTAGCTATAGTTCCAGCAGCAGAGAGAGACTAGCTATAGTTCCAGCAGCAGAGAGAGAGACTAGCTATAGTTCCAGCAGCAGAGAGAGACTAGCTATAGTTCCAGCAGCAGAGAGAGACTAGCTATAGTTACAGCAGCAGAGAGACTAGCTATAGTTACAGCAGCAGAGAGACTAGCTATAGTTACAGCAGCAGAGAGAGACTAGCTATAGTTCCAGCAGCAGAGAGAGACTAGCTATAGTTACAGCAGGGGAGAGCAGATGGACTTGCTACAGTTATAGCGTGGGAGAGGGGGGTAGTAGTGGGAGGGGGAGTCAGGATTGGAAGAGAAGCGCTGAAGAGCTGCTGTCACAAGACAAATTATGATTTCATTTGATGGTAGCTTTCTGACACTGTCATCTTGGCAGGCATTACATTTAATTTTAAACAGAATCTGAGTCAGTTAGGTCCCACCAGGCAGGTGAAGAATACAGACATTTAAATACGTATGAGATCATCAGACATCTGCAGTGCTCTTCTCCTCCCTCTTTCCCTCCCTCCATCCATCCATCCATCTCTCCTTCAATGCATGAGTTCTGCTATGCTCTTTCGTCATTTCCTTGGTAACAGTCAGTGTGGGCAAACTAGAAAATAGAAACATCCCAGATAGCGGAACAGAGACTAGAAACATCCCATATAGCGGAACAGAGACTAGAAAATAGAAACATCCCAGATAGCGGAACAGAGACTAGAAACATCCCAGATAGTGGAACAGAGACTAGAAACATCCCAGATAGTGGAACAGAGACTAGAAACATCCCAGATAGTGGAACAGAGACTAGAAACATCCCAGATAGTGGAACAGAGACTAGAAACATCCCAGATAGCGGAACAGAGACTAGAAAATAGAAACATCCCAGATAGCGGAACAGAGACTAGAAAATAGAAACATCCCAGATAGCGGAACAGAGTGGAGAACAGTCACTACAAGCTGTTCACTAACAGCCGTGCCAATCCCCATTTAGCCCTGTAGTGAGCTCACTACATACCTAGGATTAGGAACCAAACCCCACCCCACTAATGATTCATCCTGAATGTTGTGCCATGCTAATCCCCATGCCTCCACAAAGACCCTGCTCTCTCTGCATATGTACACCACATGACCAACAGTATGTGGACGCCTGCTCGTCCAACATCTCATTCCAAAATCATGGCCATTAATATGAAGTTGGTCCCCTCTTTGCTGCTATAACAGCCTCCACTCTTCTGGGAAGGCTTTCCACTAGATGTAGGGAGAACGCTTATTTTATGGCTTATAAAAGTGTTGACATTGCTGAATAACAATTTAAACATGAACTTACTCAAAAACAGCAGCGCTCCGCCGTATTCGTTGAGTCTCTCTCTAGTCATGATTTCTTTTTAATTTTAATTTTTTGAAATCTCACAGTATCGACTTTCCTGTTCGTTCTAGGCTTGCTTTTACAGTCTATGGCTCAAGGAAACTGTGGAGGCATTCAAACCTTTAGCCACATATAATGGTTCCAAATGGGAACACTGCCTTCCCAGCGCTAGGGCTGCTGATAATAATAGCAAGGCGTTGGGTTTTTTACAGAAATGTTTGGTGATCGACTACGAATGCCTTTTTTTACTAGCTATGAAACAAAAAACGGCAGAAATACTTTGAAAACAGCTACTGCGGAGCCCTGACCACCAGCCAACATGGCTGGTGAAATAGACATCTTAACCGCCAACATCTACCTGAATTTTGCTTCTATCCTGCACAGCTTAGCCAATGTTCGCAAACCATGACGAAAAAAATAACATTCAAATCGCTAATTAGACCGCGTGTCTGTGTCTTGCTGCATTCCACCTCTGGGCAGCCGAGCATGTATCCGGACCGGTGAAAAGAGTGAAAATGGGCGAGATGGTTTTGCGTCGTCCCGGTGCCACAGTTATGCCGATATCGTGGCAAGCGTAAATAGCTGCATGCAACTCAGCAGCTAAGAACATAAAATCACTAGACTGCCTGTTTGTGTGGTGCTTATGTTGGCAATAGTGACAAAGTAACGTATTTTGTGTAAAACATGTAGCCTACTCCTCCTGAAAAACATGAAATCAGGCTTATGCTTACGGAGGCATGGAATGCAATAGAACGGTTTTTGTGTACAACATGAAGTTTGTGGGCTACACCAGTGACCAGACAAAGGTGATCAAGGAGGGGGGAGCGGAGCACTCAGCACAGCAGCAAGGTAGTGGGAATGTGGTTAAGAGCGTTGTGACAGTAACCGAAAGGTCGCTGGTTCTAATCCCCGAGCCGACTAGGTGAAAATTCTGTCGATGTGCCCTTGAGCAAGGCACTTAACCCTAATTGCTCCTGTAAGTCGCTCTGGATAAGAGCGTCTGCTAAATGACTAAAATGTCAACGTAAAACAAGCCATTGAGAAATGAGGAGCATCTTGACAGGGTTAAAACCTCTCCATTAACCTGCCAGAGAGGAAAACCACTCTGTTGCTACTAGGGAGTACTGAGATTTAACAACAGGGTAAAAAGAATGGGGTGATGACGCACAAGGCCGCAGCCCACTAGACTGAGATAACAGGGGTTTTCTGCCATTGAAATCCTTGGGTCGGCCTTTAAAACTGAAAAAAATACCGTAATTTTCGGACTATAAGCCGCGCCTTTTCCCCCATTTTTCGACATTGCGGCTTATATAACGGTGCGGCTAATCTATGGATTTTTACAGCTAACGGCCACTAGAAGACCTCCTAAATCTATGGATTTTACAGGTTACAGTCCACCAACTTTAACTCTATGGGCTCTATGACCGGTCCGCGCCCCCCCACCTTTAAGCGGCGGGCTCCAGCAGGAAAAGCTGGAGGCCGGAAAAGAGTGAGACAGGTAGCGCGCAAAAGTAAAAGTGGAACCGAGAGTGGTACGAGAGACAGAACGAGAGACAGAACGAGAGCAAGACAGACAGACATTACGAGAGCGAGACAGTGTCTCTTTCCCGACAATCCCCTCTGTGCACGAACCCTTACATATGGTAATTAAACATTAAAACACCTGCGGCTTATAGTCCAGTGCGGCTTATATATGTACACATCATTCAATATCATTCAATTTAGCTGCTGCGGCTTATACTCCGGTGCGCCTTATAGTGCGGAAAATACGGTAATAATATCTCAGCTCCAGAATATAGAATCACAGAAAATTGAATTTAAAACTGCAACATTTTCTCTCAGCTGAATGGCAAAATGTGTAGAATTGAAAGAAATTAGCTTTAAAACTGCAAAAATATATCTCGGCTCCATGGAGAAATGTATAGAAAGCCCCTTTTTCATCCAGAAAAACCTTGACACTCTCCTCCTCCTCCCATACGGGGTACGAGAGAATGAAAGACAGCAGGGCAGAGTACAATGGAAGATCTGACAAAAAGGAAAGCAGTGGTTCAATCCATGGAAGCAATTTGAATAAATTCAGAGGGGGCTTCATAGGGCACCAAACTGAATAAATGTTTCCTTGAAGTACAGGCAGAAATACAAGGCCAAATTATCCATTAGGCAAATCATATGATAATTTCAGAAATTCTGCATTTCCACTTGAACTAGACAAAGTGGGCCCTTCAAACAACAGGTTTTCAATTAATAGGTTTGCTAAAGGGGGGGTGGCAGCAAGTGTAGCCTAATAACAGATAGAGAAACTGAAAAGGGAAGGAAGGAACTTGAGAAAATGGCACAAAAACATCCACCGGTTTGTAGTTTACCTATGCCAGTGGTCCCCAACCCTGGTCCTCCGGTGCACCCCAACAGTACACATCTTCATTGTAACCCTGGACAAGCACACCCGATTCAACTCGTCAACTAAAATCATCAAGCCCTAAAATTAGTTGAATGATATGCGTTTGTCAAGGGCTTCAACAAAACTGTACTTGTTGGGGGGTACATCGAGGACCAGGGTTGGGAAACACTGGCCTATGCTTCTCATGAAAAGGGGTTTTTGCGTGAGTCAAGTCTATATAGCAACTGTACCTGACCTGTAGACATCCATGTGGATGACGTACAGGCCTACTCATCGATAAAAAAGTGAAAAGGGGTTTCAAGGCCTGCGGTAGGTTAACGGTACCTTGCTTGCGGACATCCTCCACGGCAGCAGTGAGCTCGTCCTTGAGGAACTGGCTCTCCTTGGCGATCTTCTCTCCTTTATCCAGGAAGTTCAAGGTGGCGGTCTCCACCGAGGCGGCCAATACATGGGCCTTCTTAGAGCGTCCCTTCTTCTTATTGGACGGCCCCTTGTTGCTGGAGTTCACCAGGGTCGTGACCTTTAGGAGCAGGACGAGAGGTCAAATGTCTTGAGGGGGTGAGACGCCTAACACTGCTTCTGAAAGTCACTGACTCTACAGCTAAAGATAAATAAAAATGTCTACAGCCACAGCTAGCCAACTCGTCTTTGAGTCCATACTAAAACAGTAGAAGTAGCTAGTGTCGTTCAAGCCTTTAGGGCTAGATAGATGTGCCCTTGAGCAAGGCACTTAACCCTAATTGCTCCTGTAAGTCGCTCTGGATAAGAAGCGTCTGCTAAAATGATTAAAATGTAATACCAATGTACCAATCAAAACCATCATGAATGCATGACCACCAGTTCTAAAATAAATCATATAGTCTACCAGTAGGCTTACAGCATTTATGACCGACGTCATCATTTATCAAATTGACGTATTCTATGAAAATGCATGCCTTGCTCTCAAAATGTATGGTCGGGGATGCTAACTGGTGAGGGCCTTCATAGGAGACTGTTATTCACAATACCAACGTTTGACTAACGACGTGACACCAGGCCAAGTAGTATGGTGATACCACAGGGTTTAACGCGCAGCTGTCACGCGGGATATTCGATGAGGCACTCATTCTTATATGACATCACGATCTGAATTCTGATATTCTATTTGTACGATGCCCGTGGTAGGGACGCATTCTGTCTGCTCAGTCATTCATTTAGATCGTGATGTCATATTTTCAGATCGTAACAGTGAATATGGCCAAAGAATGACAAGTTTGCATCCCTGATATATTGTTTAAATGTGTGTGTGTATATATATTCTGACCTGCGTGACCAAGGGCTCCAGCAGCCTCTCCACAGCCAGGGTGCGGATCTCCAGGCTCTTTGGGTCCCATTTGAAGTTGATGTTGGCCGTGTTTATGGTTGTCATGTTCACTCTGTATCTGAGGAGGAGGAGAGGAGAGAGGGATGGTTACTGAGGAGGAGAGGAGGAGAGGGATGGTTACTGAGGAGGAGAGGAGAGAGGGATGGTTACTGAGGAGGAGAGGAGAGAGGGATGGTTACCGAGGAGGAGAGGAGAGAGGGATGGTTACCGAGGAGGAGAGGAGAGAGGGATGGTTACTGAGGAGGAGAGGAGAGAGGGATGGTTACTGAGGAGGAGAGGAGAGAGGGATGGTTACTGAGGAGGAGAGGAGGAGAGGGATGGTTACTGAGGAGGAGAGGGATGGTTACTGAGGAGGAGAGGAGGAGAGGGATGGTTACTGAGGAGGAGGAGAGGGATGGTTACTGAGGAGGAGAGGAGAGAGGGATGGTTACTGAGGAGGAGAGGAGAGAGGGATGGTTACTGAGGAGGAGAGGGATGGTTACTGAGGAGGAGAGGAGGAGAGGGATGGTTACTGAGGAGGAGAGGAGGAGAGGGATGGTTACTGAGGAGGAGAGGAGGAGAGGGATGGTTACTGAGGAGGAGAGGGATGGTTACTGAGGAGGAGAGGGATGGTTACTGAGGAGGAGAGGGATGGTTACTGAGGAGGAGAGGGATGGTTACTGAGGAGGAGAGGAGGAGAGGGATGGTTACTGAGGAGGAGAGGAGAGAGGGATGGTTACTGAGGAGGAGAGGAGAGAGGGATGGTTACTGAGGAGGAGAGGAGAGAGGGATGGTTACTGAGGAGGAGAGGAGAGAGGGATGGTTACTGAGGAGGAGAGGGATGGTTACTGAGGAGGAGAGGGATGGTTACTGAGGAGGAGAGGGATGGTTACTGAGGAGGAGAGGAGAGAGGGATGGTTACTGAGGAGGAGAGGGATGGTTACTGAGGAGGAGAGGAGGAGAGGGATGGTTACTGAGGAGGAGAGGGATGGTTACTGAGGAGGAGAGGAGGAGAGGGATGGTTACTGAGGAGGAGAGGAGGAGAGGGATGGTTACTGAGGAGGAGAGGGATGGTTACTGAGGAGGAGAGGGATGGTTACTGAGGAGGAGAGGAGGAGAGGGATGGTTACTGAGGAGGAGAGGAGGAGAGGGATGGTTACTGAGGAGGAGAGGGATGGTTACTGAGGAGGAGAGGAGGAGAGGGATGGTTACTGAGGAGGAGAGGGATGGTTACTGAGGAGGAGAGGGATGGTTACTGAGGAGGAGAGGGATGGTTACTGAGGAGGAGAGGGATGGTTACTGAGGAGGAGAGGAGGAGAGGGATGGTTACTGAGGAGGAGAGGAGAGAGGGATGGTTACTGAGGAGGAGAGGAGAGAGGGATGGTTACTGAGGAGGAGAGGAGAGAGGGATGGTTACTGAGGAGGAGAGGGATGGTTACTGAGGAGGAGAGGGATGGTTACTGAGGAGGAGAGGGATGGTTACTGAGGAGGAGAGGGATGGTTACTGAGGAGGAGAGGGATGGTTACTGAGGAGGAGAGGGATGGTTACTGAGGAGGAGAGGAGAGAGGGATGGTTACTGAGGAGGAGAGGAGAGAGGGATGGTTACTGAGGAGGAGAGGAGAGAGGGATGGTTACTGAGGAGGAGAGGAGAGAGGGATGGTTACTGAGGAGGAGAGGAGAGAGGGATGGTTACTGAGGAGGAGAGGAGGAGAGGGATGGTTACTGAGGAGGAGAGGAGGAGAGGGATGGTTACTGAGGAGGAGAGGAGGAGAGGGATGGTTACCGAGGAGGAGAGGAGAGAGGGATGGTTACCGAGGAGGAGAGGAGAGAGGGATGGTTACCGAGGAGGAGAGGAGAGAGGGATGGTTACTGAGGAGGAGAGGAGAGAGGGATGGTTACTGAGGAGGAGAGGAGAGAGGGATGGTTACTGAGGAGGAGAGGAGAGAGGGATGGTTACTGAGGAGGAGAGGAGAGAGGGATGGTTACTGAGGAGGAGAGGAGGAGAGGGATGGTTACTGAGGAGGAGAGGAGAGAGGGATGGTTACTGAGGAGGAGAGGGATGGTTAATGAGGAGGAGAGGAGAGAGGGATGGTTACTGAGGAGGAGAGGAGAGAGGGATGGTTACTGAGGAGGAGAGGAGAGAGGGATGGTTACTGAGGAGGAGAGGAGAGAGGGATGGTTACTGAGGAGGAGAGGAGGAGAGGGACGGTTACTGTGGAGGAGAGGAGGAGAGGGACGGTTACTGAGGAGGAGAGGGATGGTTACCGAGGAGGAGAGGAGAGAGGGATGGTTACCGAGGAGGAGAGGAGGAGAGGGATGGTTACTGAGGAGGAGAGGGATGGTTACCGAGGAGGAGAGGGATGGTTACCGAGGAGGAGAGGGATGGTTACCGAGGAGGAGAGGGATGGTTACTGAGGAGGAGAGGGATGGTTACTGAGGAGGAGAGGAGAGGGATGGTTACTGAGGAGGAGAGGAGAGAGGGATGGTTACTGAGGAGGAGAGAGGGATGGTTACTGAGGAGGAGAGGAGGAGAGGGATGGTTACTGAGGAGGAGAGGAGAGAGGGATGGTTACTGAGGAGGAGAGGAGGAGAGGGATGGTTACTGAGGAGGAGAGGGATGGTTACTGAGGAGGAGAGGAGAGAGGGATGGTTACTGAGGAGGAGAGGAGGAGAGGGGTGGTTACTGAGGAGGAGAGGGACGGTTACTGAGGAGGAGAGGAGGAGAGGGATGGTTACCGAGGAGGAGAGGGATGGTTACCGAGGAGGAGAGGAGAGAGGGATGGTTACCGAGGAGGAGAGGAGAGAGGGATGGTTACTGAGGAGGAGAGGAGAGAGGGATGGTTACTGAGGAGGAGAGGAGAGAGGGATGGTTACTGAGGAGGAGAGGAGAGAGGGATGGTTACTGAGGAGGAGAGGAGAGAGGGATGGTTACTGAGGAGGAGAGGAGAGAGGGATGGTTACTGAGGAGGAGAGGAGAGAGGGATGGTTACTGAGGAGGAGAGGAGAGAGGGATGGTTACTGAGGAGGAGAGGAGAGAGGGATGGTTACTGAGGAGGAGAGAGGGATGGTTACTGAGGAGAGAGGGATGGTGAGATTATGACAAAATGGATGCCTGGAGCTTGGCTGGGTCATTCATCATGACAACAACACAGCACACTTACCCCTGGAGGTACAACACATTTCAACTGACCTCTGACCTGTGTGCAGCATAGAACATTATTGGGCCATCTAGCCTAGATTAGGGCTACCTACCTACACACACATCATCATGAAAACTATAAGGCCTTACACTGCATTTAATCAAAAAAAAGCTGTGAAACCCATTGAAAAACATGTTTATTGAACTCAATCATGCTACACCGATCTGGGAAACCCTGCTGCAGCCCTGGCTAAACAAGAGCCACTGCAGCCCTGGGTGCTGCCCAAATGGCACCCTATTCCCTATGTAGTGCACTACTTTTGACCAAGGCCCACAGGAAGCTAGGCAAAAGCTGTGCACTATATAGGGAAAAGGGTGCTATTTGAGCAGTAACCATGGTGTCGTGACATTTGGTACAGTCCCCTTTATACATATGGATGCTCCCTCTTCAGAGGAGACAGGTCTCCCTCCATCACCTTTAGACAGACGGCCATAAGTGGAGCAGAGTAACATTGTGGCCCTTCTTCGATTTTCCTTTTCATGCAGCGACTGGCCTTGTATTGATTAGTCTTCACGCACTGAGTGGCAGGGACAATCAGGATGCCCCGAGGGCCGAGCAGGTCTGGACCCAGGACCCAGTCTGCCTGGCCTACACTGGGGGGGGGGGGGGGAGGTCTGGACCCAGGACCCTGTCTGCCTGGCCTACACTGGGGGGGGGGGGGGGGGGGGGGGGGGTCTGTGTCTCAAATGTAACCCCATTCCCTAAATAGTGTACTACTTTTTGACCAGGGTCCCATCTAGTAGGGTGTTCAATCAAGAACGCATTCTTTGACCAATGGGTAAAATAATATGTTAATTAACCTCTTAAGGATCTGACCCTTTTTTTCAATTTTCGCTTAAAATGACATACCCAAATCTAACTGCCTGTAGCTCAGGACCTGAAGCCAGGAGATGCATATTCTAGATACCATTTGAAAGGAAACACTTTGAAGTTTGTGGAAATGTGAAATTAATGTTGGAGAATATAATACATTAGATCTGGTAAAAGATCATACAAACAAACAAAAAACATGCGTTTTTTTTGTTCCATCATCTTTGAAATGCAAGAGAAAGTCCACAATATATAACATTGCAGTTTAGGCGCAATTTAGATTTTGGCCACTAGATGGAAGCAGTGTGTGTGCAAAGTTTTAGATTGATCCAGTGAAGCGTTGCAATACTGGACTATTTTGTATCAAGTCTGCCCAAATGTGCCAAATTGGTATATTTTCAAGTACAAAACTATAGAGAACATACAAAAATGATATGGTAATACAAAATGTAAGTTTACACACTCCCAGGAATGTCATACATGATGGATTATTAGCTTATTCACTAACTTTCACACATCTAGATGGCCGGGCGGGATGGGTGTGGAGCCAGAGACAGCAGGGGTTCAAACTGTAGAACCCAGTTCCTACATTTGAATATAAAAATTGATTTTATCAAACAAAACTATGCTAAATTTTTATCTCTGGGACCCTTAGGATGACAAATCAGAGAAAGATTACTGAACGTACGTACATTATTTTCATTTTACATTTTAGTCATTTAGCAGACACTCTTATCCAGAGCGACTTACAGTTAGTGAGTGCATACATTTTCATACTGACCCCGCGTGGGAATCGAACCCACAACCCTGGCGTTGCAAGCGCCATGCTCTACCAACTGAGCTACAGGGGGTCCTTCAGAGGTGAATGTATCAAACCAGTTGCTGTGATACGTCTTTTGTTGTTGTGCACTCTCCTCAAACTTTTTCACTGTAATAGCTACTGTAAATTGGACAGTGCAGTTAGATTAACAAGAATGTAAGCTTTCTGCCCATATAAGACATGTCTATGTCCTGGAAAGTTGGCTGTTATTTACAACAGTCATGCTAATCACATTAGAGCACGTTAGCGGTGTGCTATATGGCCAATTTATCACGGCTAAGGGCTGTGCGGAGGAGTAATTCTATCTGTAATAAAGCCCTTTTGTGGGGAAAAACTAATTCTGCTTGGCTGGGCCTGGCTCCCCTGTGGGTCGGCCTGGCTCCCAAGTGGGTGGGCCTATTCCCTCCCAGAACCAACCATGGCCCTGCCCAGTCATCTAAAATCCATAGATGAGGGCCTAATAAAATGTATTTCAATTGACTGATTTCCTTATATGAACAATAACTCATCAAAATCATAGAAATGTTTTCATGTTGCATTTATATTTTTGTTCAGTATAATTTGAGCGGTTAAAATACATTTGTCATACCTGTGGTATACGGTCGGATATACCACGGGTGTCAGCCAATCAGCATTCAGGGCTCGAACCACCCAGTTTATAATTAAGCAATAAGGCACGAGGGGGTGTGGTATATGGCCAATATACCACGACTAAGGGCTGTTCTTAAGCACGACGCAACGCGGAGTGCCTGGATACAGCCATTAGCCATGGTATATTGACTATATACGACAAACCCCAGAGGTGTCTTATTGCTATTATAAACTGGTTACCAACATAATTAGAGCAGTAAAAATACATGCTTTGTCATACCCGTGGTATACGGTCTGATATACCACGGCTGTCAGCCAATCAGCATTCAGGGCTCGAACCACCCAGTATATAATTGTGCATATAATCCTTCAAGAAAACCAATGGTCCGAACCTCCTGTCTCTATAATAATCAGTTCAAATGGTATTGGAGTTTTTATTACCCTTGTAGGGTGGCCAGCATTAGGGTGACTATATCAATGGAAGATATGAATGCATTTTATTTTATGGTATAAAAACGCTGAATTCTGCGTTCATGCGACCCAACGGATATGCATTGAGACAAGACATATATTTACATATTTTAGTAAATGCTTTTCATACTCATTCGAAATTCCTGTTTAAAAAAAAAAGATTTCCTACAAAAACATGTGCATTTACATTGACATTTTAGTCATTTAGCAGACGCTCTTATCCAGAGCGACTTACAGTTAAGTGAGTGCATATATTTTCATACTGGCCCCCCGTGGGAAACGAACCCACAACCCTGGCGTTGCAAACGCCATGCTCTACCAACTGAGCTACATCCCTGCCAGCCATTCCCTCCCCTACCCTGGACGACGCTGGGCCAATTGTGCGCCGCCCCATGGGTCTCCTGGTCGCGGCCGACAGAGTCTGGATACGAACCAGGATCTCTAGTGGCACAGCTAGCACTGCGATGCAGTGCCTTAGACCACTGTGCATCTCTGAACTGTCAACAGAGCACTGAGCATATACCAAGCATTTTATTTTCCAAGCCTTTTCAATTCAATTCAGTATGAAAATGTATGCACTCACTAACTGTAAGTCGCTCTGGATAAGAGTGTCTGCTAAATGACTAAAAAATTAAAAATAATTCAGCTCCTGTCATGCTAATTCTGCTTTTTGGGAAGGGGGGCAGTTCAGCTGGGTTTAGAGGGTGGGGTAGGGGGTAGGGGGGGTTTAGAGGGTGGGGTAGGGGGTAGGGGGGGTTTAGAGGGTGTGGTAGGGGGTAGGGGGGGTTTAGAGGGTGAGGTAGGGGGTCAGCTGGGTTTAGAGGGTGGGGTAGGGGGTAGGGGGGGTTTAGAGGGTGGGGTAGGGGGGGTTTAGAGGGTGGGGTAGGGGGTAGGGGGGGTTTAGAGGGTGGGGTAGGGAGTCATTAGTATGACAATGGCGAAATTTAGGCCAAACGCAGTCAAGAAAGAAAAATCTACAACCGAATCTATCCAAGTCAACTAGCTAGCTAGGCCTAAATAAATAACATGTAGATAGTGATAAATGGTAGGGTTATGATCATTTATTTCTGGTGGGCCTATTTATAGAAAACTGGCTATGTTTACAATATGATTGGAGAAGATGTCAGATTGAGAGAACGTATCATATTAGGTTGCTGTGAGATATCTAGTCGAGGATATGCGGACGGCAGCAGTCAAATGATTGAGCCGTAACTATTATTCCATTTAAAGAAATGGAAAATTACATTTTTTGTAAACTTTGGCAGTTCAGGCTAGGACCATCATTAAGGCACTGATTACAACGGATGGGTACACTCTCCCCACACAGGCTGGATGCGTTTGAACTGGGACGTTGGAATTGTTAGTTAGTTAACTAACAAGTCTTCACTTAACTAACTTACAAAACTAATACTATTTCCAGTTTGTCCTTACATCTGAGCTGGTTTTGCGATAATGACAAACATTTGGTGTTTGGCGACGATTTGGTTAGTTGGCTGTGACTAATTTAGCTAACTGTGGCTAACTTAGTTAGCTAACGAACGACGTCGTGACAAGTGGCCACATCGCACATCCCACGCAACTTCAAAAAGTTACTCCTATGACTGTTGAAGTTACCAACAACCATAACATAATTTAAAGTTGGTCAGTAAATGGACTAGTTAGTCAATAAACGTTAGTACAGTATTTTCAACACTGTTTACTAACTAGCCAGGTGTAACTAACGTTAGCTAGCACAATACTAGCGAGACTGACTGGAGAGACCCCGTACAATTGAGTTTCGTATTACGTTGAAACAATTAAAAAATAATAATTGTGACAAATAGTCAATGTAACGGACTAAAACGAGTAGACAACCAGCTACTTTTGTAACTAACGAAAAACAAACTTAAATCACGGTGAAAACTTACCGAAAGACAATACACTTGAAAACTTGTCCAGCTAAAAAAAAAACACCCCAAAATGGTGGAATGGAATCGGGAATTCGTCCAGTGATTCAAAGTTTTCCTCTTTCCCAACCAACGTTACTCCCTCGAGTTGTAGGGAAATCAAGCTTCGATACTTTATGGATGTTTTTTAGTAAACTATTGAAAAGGCACAGCATACGAGTGACGATGGATGTCGGAATACAAAAAGGATTCCGCAACTTTGATTGTGGTTTTCGGTCAAGAACGGTTCGCTGTTCCCGGAAGGGTGGATCAACAATAGGGGGGGTGTCAGTGTGCTGTTTCCTGAAGTCAAGGAATGGCAGACCCGGGAGGCTCTGACCGGACAAAAGCCTTATCAGGTGTTTAGGGCGGGGTGCTGAAACGGCAATGCTTTACCTTGTAAGGACCTAATGAGGATTTTCTAATGAAACCTACTGGAAGGAATTTCTTATCAGTTTAGCTGGAGTAGCTATCACATTTCCAGGGGGAAGGTTTGCGCAATTATTTAATTGAACCTGTAATTCATGATGTTTTTTATAGCCTATTTAGCCTAACCAGTAGCCCAAGAAAAATGTAATAAAACATCAAAACAACAAGTTCAATGAAATAGTCCAAGGGTTCTTAAACTTTTTCAGCTCGAGACCCAATTGAAAAATTGACCTTCCTCCCTTGTCCCAAATCATCCAACGACCAAAACTCAAATCTAGCATCGGTATTGCTTTTTAGATTATAATGAATGGACAGGGAGAACCTTTTTTTTTGTCATTTAGCAGATGCTCTTATCCAGAGCAATTAGGGTTAAGTGCCTTCCTCAAGGGCACATCTACAGATTTTTCACCTAGTCGGCTCAGGGATTAGAACCAGCGTCCTTTCGGTTACTGGCACAACACACTTAACCACTAAGATACCTGCCGCCCAGATCAGCACTCCTACTCTGGGACACTTTATCAATATAGGCCCTGGCCTTAAGACCTTTGCACTGTACAATGTTTGCCGTCCCAAACAAAATTTCCACTCGTGGGCAAATTCTTAAGTCTTAAACGATTGTCGGCCGTCTTGGCTCATTCAGTGTGACAGGGTCTAGGTCTGCCATTAAGTACCGCTACGTGCGGTCGTATGCCACGTTCAAAACAACTGGGAACTCGCAAAATACGAGACCAAATCATGACTTCGGTGATCTTCAGGTCGAACTATCGGAACTCTAGAAAGAGGCCCGAGTTCCAGAGTTAGAATTACGAGTTGGATGACCGTCCCCAGCTCAAGGACAGAACTACATAAAAAAATGTTAAAGGCACACGTAGCCCACATATCAATACATACACACAAACTATCTAGGTCAAATAGGGGAGAGGCCTTGTGCCGTGAGGTGTTGCTTTATCTGTTTTTGAAACCAGGTTTGCCGTTTATTTGAGCAATATGAGATGGAACGGAGTTCCATGCCATAGTGGCTCTATATAATACTGTACGCTTTCTTGAATTTGTTCTGGATTTGGGGACTGTGAAAAGACCCCTGGTGGCATGTCTGGTGGAGTAAGTGTGTGTGTCAGAGCTGTGTGTAAGTTGACTATGCAAACAATTTTCAACACATTAATGTTTTTTATAAAAATAAGAAGTGATGCAGTCAGTCTCTCCTCAACTCTTAGCCAAGAGAGATTGGCATGCATAGTATTTATATCAGCCCTCTGATTACAATGAAGAGCAAGACGTGCCGCTCTGTTCTGGGCCAGCTGCAGCTTAACTAGGTCTTTCCTTGCAGCACTCGACCACACGACTGGACAATCATCAAGATTAGACAAAACTAGAGCCTGCAGGACTTGCTTTTTGGAGTGTGGTGTCAAAAAAGCAGAGCATCTCTTTATTACAGACAGACCTCTCCCCATCTTTACAACCAATGAATCTATATTTACATTTACGTAATTTAGCAGACGCTCTTATCCAGAGCGACTTACAAATAGGTGCATTCACCTTATGATAGCCAGTGGGAAACCACTTTACACATTTTAAAAATATATATTTTTCTAATTTGTTAATTTTTAGAGTATATTTTTTAATTTTCATTTATTTTATATATATATTTTTTATTTATATATATATCTAAAAAAAAATGTTGTGTGGGGGTGGGGTGGGGGGGGTAGAAGGATTACTTTTATACTATCCCAGGTATTCCTTAAAGAGGTAGGTTTTCAAGTGTCTCCGGAAGGTGGTCAGTGACTCCGCTGTCCTGGCGTCGTGAGGGAGCTTGTTCCACCATTGGGGTGCCAAAGCAGCGAACAGTTTTGACTGGGCTGAGCGGGAACTGTACTTCCGCAGAGGTAGGGGGACCAGCAGGCCAGAGATGGAAGAACGCAATGCCCTCGTTTGGGTGTAGGGACTGATCAGAGCCTGAAGGTACGGAGGTGCCGTTCCCCTCACAGCTCCGTAAGCAAGCACCATGGTATATATATTCATATATGTTTTGACCATGATAGTTTACAATCTAAGGCAGGGTTGCCCAACCCTGTTCCTGGAGAGCTACCCTCCTGTAGGTTTTTGCTCCAACCCCATGTGTTACTAACCTGATTCATCTTATCAACCTGCTAATGATTAGAATCAGGTGTGCTAGATTAGGGTTGGAGCAAAAACATACACACCATTCATTACCAGATTCAGCTGAGGTCTAGAATTTAGGGAATGATTTGTACCAAATACAGTGCTCTTAGTTTTAGAGATGTTCAGGACAAGTTTATTACTGGCCACCCATTCCAAAACAGACTGCAACTCTTTGTTAAGGGTTTCAGTGACTTCATTAGCTGTGGTTGCTGATGTGTATATGGTTGAATCATCAGCAGACATGGACACACACACTTTGTTTAATGCCAGTGGCAGGTCATTGGTAAAAATAGAAAAGAGAAGAGGGCCTAGAGAGCTGCCCTGTGGTACACCACACTTTAAATGTTTGACATTAGAGAAGCTTCCATTAAAGAAACCCTTTGAGTTCTATTAGATAGATAGCTCTGAATCCACGATTTGGCAGAGGTTGAAAAGCCATAACACATACGTTTTTTCAACAACAGGTTAGGGTCAATAATATCAAAGGCTGCACTGAAATCTAACAGTACAGCCCCCACAATCTTCTTATTATCAATTTCTTTCAACCAATCATCAGTCATTTGTGTCAGTGCAGTACATGTTGAGTGCCCTTCCCTATAAGCATGCTGAAAGTCACTTGTTAATTTGTTTACAGAGAAATAGCATTGTATTTGGTCAAACACAATTTTTTCCAACAGTTTGCTAAGAGCTGGCAGCAAGCTGATAGGTCTGCTGTTAAAACCAGTAAAGGCTGCTTTACCATTCTTGGGTAGCGGAATTACTTTGGCTTCCCTCCAGGCCTGAGGACAAAGACCTTCCTCTAGGCTCAGATTAAAGATTTAACAGATAGGAGTGTCTATAGAGTCAGCTAGCATCCTCAGTAGCTTTCCATCTAAGTTGTCAATGCCAGGAGGTTTGTCATTATTGATTGATAACAATAATTTTTCCACCTCTCCCACACTAACTTTACAAAATTCAAACTTGCAATGCTTTTCTTTCATTATTTGTTTTTTTATGCCTATCCACCACCATGGACTCTTCAGGAGCTCCATTCAAACCCTCAACCCTTTTAACAGCCGCTGCATATGAAATGCTCTGGACAGCCCTGACCTTGGCCACCTCATTCTCTTTCACCCTTGTCTGGCATTCCAAAGACGTGGCTCCACCACAATTGCAACATGCCACATTTTCATCACTTTTATAACACATTATATTATCTTTTCCACAACTTGGACATCTCTGCTTCTCCCTTCTGCAAACACTTGAAACATGACCAAAATCTTTACAGTGATCACACTGCATTGGTCTTGGGATAGATGCTCTGACTCTGTAGTTAATATACCCAAACTGCACTTGAGTAGGGAGAGACTCCATATCAAAAAACAAAAGAACAGATACACTTTTAATTTTTTCATCATTCACAACACGATTCATCCGACGTGCATCAATCACTCCAGGAATATTTTTCATCTCTTCAACATCGACTTCCCACGAGACACTAGATATTACCCCCTTGAGGAGTGCCCTGTTCCGAAGAGACACACACCACACATCAAACTTATCAAATCGGGTGAGACGCAACACACGCTCCTTCTGATCCGCAGAAGTACAAAAAAATCAAAACCAGCCCGCCTCTCGTGATCCTCACAGCCTTCACTTTACCCAGCACTCTCTCCACAAGTTTGGATAGCTCAAATGGATTCTTCAAGATTGGTAATCCGATCAGCTGATCCTCATTAACAAACCGTACTCCTACAAGATACGAAGGGACATTCTCAGCACTGCTTTGCTCCATTTTCCATATTTAGGAAAAATATTTAAATTCTCCTTGATTCTACCGCCATTAGATTCACTTCACTTCAGCGTCTGCTACCACCATCTTTTCGTTTCTGCTCATCCAGCAATCAGGTGTGATTGTCCAGGGTTACAATTAAAATGTGTACTGTTGGGGGAACTCGAGGACCAGGGTTGGGAAACACTGATTTAGGCTACCTACCTACATATTTATTTAGTTTTTCATTCTATAATTTTCATGGAATTTTAGTGGTAATTAGTCCTTTTCCACAAATAATCTTACCATGCAGCCCGGTTTGAAAAAAAGTGAAGGAGCGCTGCAACAGGCTATTAAACAACAAACTAACTCTAAATCAGTCAGGAACAAGCCAGGTAGCCTTAATTACTTATAATTAAATAATAATGAAAATAAAAAATGCCTTATTAGGCTATACAGTCATTTCTACAGTGCCTTTGAATTCACTTTTGGAAACATGAGTTTGGCCAGTTTTTGGTTTGAGACTCATCCAGAGGCGGCGCACCTAGTGGCCGGGGACTTTAATGCAGGGAAATGTAAATCTGTTTGACCTAATTTCTACCAGCATGTTAAATGTGCAACCAGATGGAAAAAAAACTCTAGCCCACCTTTACTCCACACACAGAGACGCGTACAAAGCTCTCACTTGCCCTCCATTTGGCAAATCTGACCATAATATGTTCCGGGATTCTTCCGATGGCATTGAGGAGTATACCACATCAGTCACTGGCTTCATCAATAAGTGCATCGATGACATCGTCCCCACAGTGACTGTACGTACATACCCCAACCAGAAGCCATGGATTACAGGCAACATCCGCACTGAGCTAAAGGGTAGAGCTGCCGCTTTCAAGGAGCGGGACTCTAACCTGGACGCTTATAAGAACTCCCGCTATGCCCACCGACGAACCATCAAACAGGCAAAGCATCAATACAGGACTAAGATTGAATCATACTACACCTGCTCCGATGCTCGTCGGATGTGGCAGGGCTTGCAAACTATTACGGACTACAAAGGGAAGCACAGCAGCGAGCTTCCCAGTGACACGAGCCTACCAGACAAGCTAAATTACTTATATGCTCGCTTTGAGGCAAGCAACCCTGAAGCATGCATGAGAGCATCAGCTGTTCTGGACGACTGTGTGATCACGCGCTCCACAGCCGATGTGAGTAAGACCTTTAAACAGGTCAACATTCACAAGGCCGCAGGGCCAGACGGATTACCAGGACGTGTACTCCGAGCATGCGTTGACCAGCTGGCAAGTGTCTTCACTGACATTTTCAAACTGTCCCTGACTGAGTCTGTAATACCAACATGTTTCAAGCAGACCACCATAGTCCCTGTGCCCAAGATTACTAAGGTAACTTGCCTAAATGACTACCGACCCGTAGCACTCACGTCTGTAGCCATGAAGTGCTTTGAAAGGCTGGTCATGGCTCACATCAACTCTATTATCCCAGAAACCCTAGACCCACTCCAAGTTAAATACCGCACCAACAGATCCACAGATGATACAATCTCTATTGCAGTCCACACTGCCCTTTCCCACCTGGACAAAAGGAACACCTACGTGAGAATGCTATTCATTGACTACAGCTCAGCGTTCAATACCATAGTGCCCTCAAAGTTTATCACTAAGCTAAGGACCCTGGGACTAAACACCTCCCTCTGCAACTGGATCCTGGACTTCCTGACGGGCCGCCCCCAGGTGGTAAGGGTAGGTAACAACACATCTGCCACGGTGATCCTCAACACGGGGGCCCCTCAGGGGTGCGTGCTCAGTCCCCTCCTGTACTCCCTGTTCACCCATGACTGCATGGCCAAGCATGACTCCAACACCATCATTAAGTTTGCCGACGACACAACAGTGGTAGGCCTGATCACCGACAACGATGAGACAGCCTATAGGGAGGAGGTCAGAGACCTGGCCGTGTGGTGCCAGGATAACAACCTCTCCCTCAACGTGACCAAGACAAAGGAGATGATTGTGGATTACAGGAAAAGGAGGACCGAGCACGCCCCCATTCTCATCGACTTGGCTGTAGTGGAGCAGGTTGAGAGCTTAAAGTTCCTTGTTGTCCACATCACCAACAAACGATCATGGTCCAAACACACCAAGACAGTCGTGAAGAGGGCACGACAAAGCCTATTCCCCCTCAGGAGACTGAAAAGATTTGGCATGGGTCCTCAGATCCTCAAAAAATTCTACAGCTGCACCATCGAGAGCATCCTGACTGGTTGCATCACCGCCTGGTATGGCAACTGCTTGGCCTCCGACCGCAAGGCACTACAGAGGGTAGTGCGTACGGCCCAGTACATCACTGGGGCCAACCTTCCTGCCATCCAGGACCTCTATACCAGGCGGTGTCAGAGGAAGACCATAAGAATTGCCAAAGACTCCAGCCACCCAAGTCATAGACTGTTCTCTCTGCTACCGCACGGCAAGCGGTACCGGAGTGCCAAGTCTAGGTCCAAAAGTCTCCTTAACAGCTTCTACCCCCAAGCCGTAAGACTACTGAACAGTTAATCAAATGGCTACCTGAACATTTTGCATCGCCCCCAACACACATCTACTTCGTAAAAACAACGTCATGGAATAAATGAGAAAAATGATAGTTTCCCAAATCACTTTTTTGTTTTACAAATAGGCCTCCCTGATGGCCGCAGTGTTAAACAATGAATTGCTTTTTCTCGAATTCACTGATCAAATACTTCAGTTGTAACTGTCTCTGTTGCATTACATTTTTACAGTTGATAGACAATTTCAGCACTGTTCCAAACTTCGACTATTCTATTTTTTAACAATAGCCTGTATAGAAATCAAAATGTGTCCAGTGCTGTAACATGCACTCATTGGTTGTCATGCTCTGTTGTGGTATTAAAAAAATATTCTGCTTAATTGCATTAAATGCGTTGAAAGAAGGCAATTGTCCACGGTGGTCCGCAATTCCACAACCTTCTCGCTACTTTGCCATATAATGCTTACAAAATGAAGTTTTCTAAAACTGCAGATCGATGGCTCTGGTCTGTCCTAGGAGGTAACCGGTTGTTCTAGCATGTTCTCTGCTATCCACTTCATGTTTTCATTATTATGTTGTGTATATGGGAGGGTCACTCGTTTTTTTTCTCCAAGTGTTCAGGGAGGCTTTGGTAAAAAATATATTTTACTGAATGGAGGGACATCCATTTTCATTTCGGAGAGATACGATTCTCTCCAGGTAATGTAAATTATAAATAACGTACAGTCCCTAATTTAGCAGCTCTCAAAACATCGCTGTGTATGTTATTTAATAAACCTGCCCATCTACTGGAGACACCTCAGCCCTATTCAGAGGAGAACGGGAAAGGGAAATAAATAATGAAATATGACAAAATATTGAAGGCCAAGAGAAGTCGTAATACCAATTACGAAGCTGCTGTAAGAGAGCAGGGGGGACAATCAGCAGCGATGGTCCGGAGAGAACATTAACTAACAACAATGACTTCTGGAGGCGAGAAGGGTAACGCACGCACACACACACACACACACACACACACACACACACACACACACACACACACACACACACACACACACACACAACAGCAGCTCTATTGGTTGTCTGGAGTAGGTGTTAATTAGAAATCAGAACTCTTAACCAGCTCCATAAGAATTATAACCACCAATAGAATGCTCTTACAAAACAACATATTTGGGCCACGTACTGTGCCTTGCAAAAGTATTCATCCCCCTCGGCGTTTTTCCTATTTTGTTACATTACAACCTGTAATTTAAATGGATTTTTATTTGGATTTCATGTAATGGACATACACAAAATAGTCCAAATTGGTGAAGTGAAAAGAATTTTTTTTTTCAAAGAATTGTCAAAAATAAATAACGGAAAAGTGGTGCGTGCATATGTATTCACCCCCTTTGTTATGAAGACCCTAAATAAGATCTGGTGCAACCAATTACCTTCAGAAGTTACATAATTAGTTAAATAAAGTCCACCTGTATGCAATCTAAGTGTCACATGATCTGTCACATGATCTCAGTATATATACACCTGTTCTGAAAGGTCCCAGAGTCTGCAATTCCACTAAGCAAGGGGTAACACCAAGCAAGCGACACCATGAAGACCAAGGAGCTCTCCAAACAGGTCAGGGACAAAGTTGTGGAGAAGTACAGATCAGTGTTGGGTTATAAAAAAATATCAGAAACTTTGAACATCCCACGGAGCACCATTAAATCCATTATTAAAATTTTTTAAGAATATGGCACCACAACAAACTGCCAAGAGATGGCCGCCCACCAAAACTCACGGACCAGGCGAGGAGGGCATTAATCAGAGAGGCAACAAAGAGACCAAAGATAACCCTGACGGAGCTGCAAAGCTCCACAGCAGAGATTGGAGGATCTGTCCATAGGACCACTTTAAGTCGTACACTCCACATAGCTGGGCTTTACGGAAGAGTGGCCAGAAAAAAGCCATTGCTTAAAGAAAAAAATAAGCAAGTATGTTTGGTGTTGCCAAAAGCCATGTGGGAGACTCCCCAAACATATGGAAGAAGGTACACTTTTGGCCATCAAGGAAAACACTATGTCTTGCGCAAACCCAACACCTCTCATCACCCTGAGAACACCATCCCCACAGTGAAGCATGGTGGTGGCAGCATCATGCTGTGTGGATGTTTTTCATCGGCAGGGACTGGGAAACTGGTCAGAATTTAAGGAATGATAGATGGCGCTAAATACAGGGAAATTCTTGAGGGAAACGTGTTTCAGTCTTCCAGAGATTTGAGACTGGGACGGAGGTTCACCTTCCAGCAGGACAATGACCCTAAGCATACTGCTAAAGAAACACTTGAGTGGTTTAAGGGGAAACATTTAAATGTATTGGAATGGCCTAGTCAAAGCCCAGACCACAATCCAATTGAGAATCTGTGGTATGACTTAAAGATTGCTGTACACCAGCGGAACCCATCCAACTTGAAGGAGCTGGAGCAGTTTTGCCTTGAAGAATGGGCAAAACTCCCAGTGGCTAGATGTGCCAAGCTTATAGAGACATACCCCAAGAGACTTGCAGCTGTAATTGCTGCAAAAGGTAGTATTGACTTTGAAGGGGTGAATAGTTATGCAGGCTCAAGTTTTCTGTTTTTTTGTCTTATTTCTTGTTTGTTTCACAATAAAAAATAATTTGCATCTTCAAAGTGGTAGGCATGTTGTGTAAATCAAATGATACAACCCCCCCCAAAAAATCAATTTTAATTCCAGGTTGTAAGGCAACAAAATAGGAAAAATGCCAAGGAAGGGGGGGGGGGCAGTTACCCACTGATATGTATAAAAGGGGTATACCTGCAAGAAGGTGGTAAATAAGGTGCTGTTTGAAAGGGGCTCATATAAACATTGCCTTATATGTTTTGCAGGTAATATACCACACCTTCTGTCTGAAATGTTTATCAGTACCCCCTATCCCTCAGATATACAAACAAGCGGGCATAAAAAAGCAGGCATGGTAAACTAGTGGGATTCTGGTCTGTGTATTAAAATGACTATTATAAAGCCTAAAGACTACGCAAACATTTCACTAAAGTGGAAGATATGATTCGCCCCTTAAAGCCTAATGCAGCAGTCAAGTCAGTCAGCCTGAGACAAACTGCCCAGGTTTGATATTCCAAACAACACACAATAGGACGGTTCAGGGGGGGAGAAGGGGAGAAGGATTAGACTTAGTGGAATTGTAGGCTTGAAGGATAAACACTTGTCTAAATAACAGCTTGTTGGAGCAGACAGGCTTCTAAGTTGTCCTTGAACTTGTTTCTGTACCTATTGGGCCTAGTGTACACTGTGTGCATCCCAAATGGCACCCTCTTCCCTTCATAGTGCACTACTTTTGACCAGACCCCGTATTATAGTGTGCTATAAAGGGAATAGGGTTGTATTTAGGAGGCAGGGTACGGTGTGATGAGAGCACAGAGCAGGGTCACATACATTTTCCATCCTATAATGAGGGAGGGAACATATGTACCACACACTGAATGGATCATTCACTATCTACATGTTAACTGATGCACTCTTAGAAAGAAAGCTGTTATCTAGAACCTAAAAAGGGTTCTTCGACTGTCCCCATAGGATAACCCTTTGAAGAACCCTTGTTGGTTCCAGGTAGAACCCTTTTGGTTCCAAGTAGAACCGTTTTGGGTTCCATGTAGAACCCTTTCCATAGAGGGTTCTACCTGGAACTTAAAAGGGTTTTACCTGGAAGAACCCTTTTGGAACCCTTTTCTCTAAGAGTGTATCATAGCGAGAGAGAGAGAGAGAGAGAGAGAGAGAGAGAGAGAGAGAGAGAGAGAGAGAGAGAGAGAGAGAGAGAGAGAGAGAGAGAGAGAGAGAGAGAGAGAGAGAGAGAGAGAGAGAGAGAGAGAGAGAGAGAGAGAGAGAGAGAGGGTGAGAGAGAGAGAGAGAGAGAGAGAGGGTGGAGAGGGGAGAGAGAGGAGGAGAGAGAGAGGGGAGAGAGGAGAGAGGGGAGGGGAGGGAGAGAGAGAGGAAGAGAGGAGTGAGAGAGAGAGATGGGGGAGAGAGAGAGAGAGAGGAGAGAGAGAGAGAGAGAGAGAGAGAGAGAGAGAGAGAGAGAGAGAGAGAGAGAGAGAGAGAGGAGCCTTTGTTGGGTTGTGGCTGAGGATAAAGAGGCATTTGGAAGCGTTCCCAGTTTGTTTGTAGATATACAGCATCTGCATGTAATTGCTGCCTGAGATGTTATTGTTAGAGTACAGTGAAACATGTAAAAAATGTCTACTTTAGATTGTTGTTGTGTTAATTGTTTTGGTAGTGTGTCCCTGGCTCATACATCTAATTACAGTGGGGAAAAAAGTATTTAGTCAGCCACCAATTGTGCAAGTTCTCCCACTTAAAAAGATGAGAGAGGCCTGTAATTTCATCATAGGTACACGTCAACTATGACAGACAAAATGAGATTTTTTTTTCTCCAGAAAATCACATTGTAGGATTTTTAATGAATTTATTTGCAAATTATGGTGGAAAATAAGTATTTGGTCAATAACAAAAGTTTCTCAATACTTTGTTATATACCCTTTGTTGGCAATGACACAGGTCAAACGTTTTCTGTAAGTCTTCACAAGGTTTACACACACTGTTGCTGGTATTTTGGCCCATTCCTCCATGCAGATCTCCTCTAGAGCAGTGATGTTTTGGGGCTGTCGCTGGGCAACACAGACTTTCAACTCCCTCCAAAGATTTTCTATGGGGTTGAGATCTGGAGACTGGCTAGGCCACTCCAGGACCTTGAAATGCTTCTTACGAAGCCACTCCTTCGTTGCCCGGGTGGTGTGTTTGGGATCATTGTCATGCTGAAAGACCCAGCCACGTTTCATCTTCAATGCCCTTGCTGATGGAAGGAGGTTTTCACTCAAAATCTCACGATACATGGCCCCATTCATTCTTTCCTTTACACGGATCAGTCGTCCTGCTCCCTTGCAGAAAAACAGCCCCCAAAGCATGATGTTTCCACCCCCATGCTTCACAGTAGGTATGGTGTTCTTTGGATGCAACTCAGCATTCTTTTTCCTCCAAACACGTTGAGTTTTTATCAAAAAGTTCTATTTTGGTTTCATCTGACCATATGACATTCTCCCAATCCTCTTCTGGATCATCCAAATGCACTCTAGCAAACTTCAGACGGGCCTGGACATGTACTGGCTTAAGCAGGGGGACACAGTCTGGCACTGCAGGATTTGAGTCCCTGGCGGCGTAGTGTGTTACTGATGGTAGGCTTTGTTACTTTGGTCCCAGCTCTCTGCAGGTCATTCACTAGGTCCCCCGTGTGGTTCTGGGATTTTTGCTCACCGTTCTTGTGATCATTTTATGTCTTCCATTTCCTAATAATTGCTCCCACAGTTGATTTCTTCAAACCAAGCTGCTTACCTATTGCAGATTCAGTCTTCCCAGCCTGGTGCAGGTCTACAATTTTGTTTCTGGTGTCCTTTGACAGCTCTTTGGTCTTGGCCATAGTGGAGTTTGGAGTGTGACTGTTTGAGGTTGTGGACAGGTGTCTTTTATACTGATAAGAAGTTCAAACAGGTGCCATTAATACAGGTAACGAGTGGAGGACAGAGGAGCCTCTTAAAGAAGAAGTACAGGTCTGTGAGAGCCAGAAATCTTGCTTGTTTGTAGGTGACCAAATACTTATTTTCCACTATAATTTGCAAATAAATCATAAAAAATCCTACAATGTGATTTTCAGGAATTTTTTTCCTCAATTTGTCTGTCATAGTTGACGTGTACCTATGATGAAAATTACAGGCCTCTCTCATCTTTTTAAGTGGGAGAACTTGCACAATTGGTGGCTGACTAAATACTTTTATTCTCCACTGTAAATGGCCCTTAAATGTACACAGAGATCTAACATTAATAATATGCATGTCAATCTCTCCTGGCTCAAAGTGGAGGAGTGATTGACTTCATCACTACTTGTCATGGGTGAACAGGGAGTACAGGAGGGGACTGAGCACGCACCCCTGAGGACCCCCCCGTGTTGAGGATCAGCGTGGCAGATGTGTTGTTACCTACCCTCACCACCTGGGGGCGGCCCGTCAGGAAGCCCAGGATCCAGTTGCAGAGGGAGGTGTTCAGTCCTGTAGCACTAACACCAAAACGTTTTGGGACACTGTAATATGCACACGCACACAAGCGCTAGCACACGCACTCTACACACGCACACATTGTAATATTGTTGTATGGTGGTATTATACATTTTGTATTGTAGATATGTAGTGGTGTAATAATGTTATATGATGTACTGTTTTATCTTTTGTTTTATGTGTAATGTAAGTACCTTAATGTGTTTGGACCCCAGGAAGCGTAGCTGCTGCCAAGGCTAATGGGGATCCCTAATAAATACAAATACAAATATGAACAACGTGAATCACCTAGTAGGGAATTAAGGCTTATGTTTAGCTTGTTCTTGGGTAAATTCATTTGAATTCAATCACTTTTTTGACAGCACCGCTTTTGATTTGAATGAAATCATACCTATTTGCCAATTATAGAAGTGCTCAGAAAGTGACTTTTTGGACGGGAATGCCAAAACATTCAAGAGATAAAGGTGCTCAAAATGTACCTATTTTACATACCCCACCGTACCATGAGACATCCATGTCTTCAGCACTGGAAAAGATGAACAGTTGAGATTGATATCATTTAAAAGTTTACAAACAGGGTTGTCAAAATATTTTATATGGGTGGGGCGTTATACGTTAGTTAATTCATTGGATTCCTATCTCCTATCTATAATATATCTGGCAACGGCACCACGCAATGCACCCTGGACTAAATAGGCAGACAAATTGGAAAAATGTGCTAGACCCTCCGTTAAATTACACATTTCTCGAGATGGGAAGATCGCAAAAAATATGATCAATGGCTCATTCGAGAGAAGACATCCTCCCGAGTTATGACATCGGCCAGTATTGAAATCTGACATGTATGATAGACGTTTTCGCGATCTAAAAGTCCCATTAACTTCCAGTGAGAGCGACTTTATCACAGTGGTACATCATACCGGACGGATTTCTACATGCTTGAACGCCAATAACTCAGATACACGTGAAAACATGAAATGATGCAGGGAATAGAACTTCACTCCGAGATGCACAAAAACAACATTACATTTAGAATGGGTGAACCTTTCCTTTAAAGGTAAAAAAAAAAAAAGACAACAGTTTCATTAAAAAATAATAAAGTCGTTTGACAACACTGTTTGTAGGCTTTGAAATGATATCAAATGCAACCGTTTATCTTTTCCAGTGAGGAAGACATGGATGTCTCATGGTATGAAAAATCGGTCAACTTTGAGAATCTTTATCTCCTGAAATGTTTTTGGCCACTGGTCCAAAAAGTGACTTTCTAACTACTTAGTGTGTATGGATAGTTTTGTTCAAATCAAAAGGGATGCTGTCCAAAAAAAGTGATTGAATTCAAATGGATTTACCGTCTTGTTAGGTGAAGTCCAGAATGACAAGCTGTAGCTCAGCTTTGATGATAATATTATGTTAGTGTAGAATCTGCATAGGTCTGTCAGTTTAGTATTCCATTGATTGTCTATGTCTTCTAATACGTTTGAACACAACTATGAATCCCAAATGGCACACTATTCCTATATAGTGCATTACCTTTGACAAGGGCTCATATGCCTGTGGTTAAAAGTAGTGCACTACATAGGCAATAGGGTGCTGTTTGGGACACAGGCCATGTAAATATATTGATCCCAGTATAGACCTGTGAGTGTTTGTTTTCTCTTCCTGATGAGCAGACAGCAGACTTCTCCAGGAGACAGACCACACCCTTCTGACTCATCATCCTGCAGCTCTAGGCCTCTCTCTCCTCTCTCTCTCCTCTCTCTGTCTCTCTCTCTCTTCTCTCTCTCTCTCTCTCTCTCTCTCTCTCTCT
>NC_140016.1:557412-650590 GCF_964263955.1 Coregonus lavaretus | reverse complement strand
GACAGACAAAATGAGGAAAAAAAACCCAGAAAATCACATTGTAGGATTTTTAATGAATTTATTGGCATATGATGGTGGAAAATAAGTATTTGGTCAATAACAAAAGTTTCTCAATACTTTGTTATATACCCTTTGTTGGCAATGACACAGGTCAAACGTTTTCTGTAAGTCTTCACAAGGTTTTCACACACTGTTGCTGGTATTTTGGCCCATTCCTCCATGCAGATCTCCTCTAGAGCAGTGATGTTTTGGGGCTGTCGCTGGGCAACACAGACTTTCAACTCCCTCCAAAGATTTTCTATGGGGTTGAGATCTGGAGACTGGCTAGGCCACTCCAGGACCTTGAAATGCTTCTTACGAAGCCACTCCTTCGTTGCCCGGGCGGTGTGTTTGGGATCATTGTCATGCTGAAAGACCTAGCCACGTTTCATCTTCAATGCCCTTGCTGATGGAAGGAGGGTTTCACTCAAAATCTCACGATACATGGCCCCATTCATTCTTTCCTTTACACGGATCAGTCGTCCTGGTCCCTTTGCAGAAAAACAGCCCCAAAGCATGATGTTTCCACCCCCATGCTTCACAGTAGGTATGGTGTTCTTTGGATGCAACTCAGCATTCTTTGTCCTCCAAACATGACGAGTTGAGTTTTTACCAAAAAGTTATATTTTGGTTTCATCTGACCATATGACATTCTCCCAATCCTCTTCTGGATCATCCAAATGCACTTCAGACGGGCCTGGACATGTACTGGCTTAAGCAGGGGGACACGTCTCGCACTGCAGGATTTGAGTCCCTGGCGGCGTAGTGTGTTACTGATGGTTGGCTTTGTTACTTTGGTCCCAGCTCTCTGCAGGTCATTCACTAGGTCCCCCCGTGTGGTTCTGGGATTTTTGCTCACCGTTCTTGTGATCATTTTGACCCCACGGGGTGAGATCTTGCGTGGAGCCCCAGATCGAGGGAGATTATCAGTGGTCTTGTATGTCTTCCATTTCCTAATAATTGCTCCCACAGTTGATTTCTTCAAACCAAGCTGCTTACCTATTGCAGATTCAGTCTTCCCAGCCTGGTGCAGGTCTACAATTTTGTTTTTGGTGTCCTTTGACAGCTCTTTGGTCTTGGCCATTGTGAAGTTTGGAGTGTGACTGTTTGAGGTTGTGGACAGGTGTATTTTATACTGATAACAAGTTCAAACAGGTGCCATTAATACAGGTAACGAGTGGAGGACAGAGGTGCCTCTGAAAGAAGAAGTTACATGTCTGTGAGAGCCAGAAATCTTGCTTGTTTGTAGGTGACCAAATACTTATTTTCCACCATAATTTGCAAATAAATTCATTAAAAATCCTACAATGGGATTTTCTGGATTTTTTTTCCTCAATTTGTCTGTCATAGTTGACGTGTACCTATGATGAAAATTACAGGCCTCTCTAATATTTTTAAGTGGGAGAACTCGCACAATTGGTGGCTGACTAAATACTTTTTTCCCCCACTGTATATATAGAGAGAGATAGAGAGTGAGAGAGAGAAAGAGAGAGAGAGAGAGAGTGTGAGAGAGAGAGAGAGAGAGAGAGAGAGAGAGAGAGAGAGAGAGAGAGTGAAAAACCACAGTGTGCCATCACAGCTGCAAGATTTGTGACCTGTTGCCACAAGAAAAGGGCAACCAGTGAAGAACAAACACCATTGTAAATACAACCCATATTTATGTTTATTTATTTTCCCATTTGTACTTTAACTATTTGCACATTGTTACAACACTGTATATATACATAATATGACATTTGAAATGTCTTTATTCTTTTGAAACTTCTGAGTGTAATGTTTACTGTTAATATTTATTGTTTATTTCACTTTTGTTTACTATCTACTTCACTTGCTTTGGCAATGTTAACACACGTTTCCCATGCCAATAAAGCCCTTAAATTGAATTGAATTGTGAATTGAGAGGAGGGAGAGAGAGAGAGAGAGAGAGAGAGAGAGAGAGAGGAGGGAGAGAGGAGGGAGAGAGGAGGAAGAGAGAGAGGGATAGGTGGAGGGAGAGAGAGAGAGAGAGAGGAGGGAGAGAGAGAGAGAGAGAGGAGGGAGAGAGGAGGGAGAGAGAGAGAGAGGAGGGAGAGAGGAGGGAGAGAGGGAGAGAGAGAGAGAGGGATAGGTGGAGGGAGATAGAGAGAGAGAGAGAGAGAGAGAGAGAGAGAGAGGAGGGAGAGAGAGAGAGAGAGGAGGGAGAGAGAGAGGGATAGGTGGAGGGAGAGAGAGAGAGAGAGGAGGGAGAGAGGAGGGAGAGAGAGAGAGAGGAGGAGAGAGAGAGAGAGAGAGAGGAGGAGATGAGGGAGAGAGGAGGGAGAGAGAGAGGGATAGGTGGAGGGAGAGAGAGAGAGAGAGAGAGAGGAGGGAGAGAGAGAGAGGAGGGAGAGAGAGAGAGAGAGAGAGGAGGGAGAGAGAGAGGGATAGGTGGAGGGAGAGAGAGAGAGAGAGGAGGAGAGAGAGGAGAGAGAGAGAGAGGAGGGAGAGAGAGAGAGAGAGAGAGGAGGGAGAGAGAGAGACGTGGAGGGAGAGAGGGAGGAGGAGGGAGAGAGAGAGACGTGGAGGGAGAGAGGGAGAGGTGGAGGTAGAGAGAGAGAGTTGGAGGGAGAGAGAGAGAGGTGGAGAAGAATGAGAGGTGGAGGGAGAGGAGAGAGGTGGAGGGAGAGAGGGAGAGGTGGAGGAGAGAGAGAGAGGTGGAGAAAGAAGAGAGGTGGAGAGAGAGAGAGAGGTGAGGTAGAGAGAGAGAGGTGGAGGGAGAGAGAGGTGGAGTGAGAGAGAGAGAGAGAGAGAGAGAGAGAGAGAGAGAGAGAGAGAGAGAGAGAGAGAGAGAGATTGGAGGAGTGTACCACCCTGTTTGTCGTTTATATCTGCCATTTGATCACATAATGTCATGCCTGAGTGCCAGCAGAGAGGTAATTGTGCTCTGTTACTGACAGACAACACCTGCTGGGACAAAGGTTGCGTCTCAAACAACAACCTATTCCTTATTTAGTGCACCACTTTTGACCAGGGCCCCTGAGGCGAATAGTGCGCCTATGTATATAGGGAATAGGGCGCCATTTGGGACGCACTCAGAGAGACTGGTGGTGCTGCTCCTTAATAACTCTCTACTGATGCTTGGGTGTGACTACAATACACTGTGTGTGTGTGTGTGTGTGTGTGTTGCGTTTGTGCGTGTGTGTTTGCGTTCGTGTGTGCGTGTGTGTGTGTGTGTGTGTGTTGCGTTTGTGCGTGTGTGTTTGCGTTCGTGTGTGCGTGTGTGCGTGTGTGTGTGTGTGTGTGTTGCGTTTGTGCGTGTGTGTTTGCGTTCGTGTGTGCGCGTGTGTGTGTGTGTGTGTGTGTGTGTGTGTGTGTTGCGTTTGTGCGTGTGTGTTTGCGTTCGTGTGTGCGTGTGTGTGTGTGTGTGTGTGTGTGTGTGTGTGTTGCGTTTGTGCGTGTGTGTTTGCGTTCGTGTGTGCGTGTGTGTGTGTGTGTTGCGTTTGTGCGTGTGTGTTTGCGTTCGTGTGTGCGCGTGTGTGTGTGTGTGTGTGTGTGTGTGTGTGTTGCGTTTGTGCGTGTGTGTTTGCGTTCGTGTGTGCGTGTGTGTGTGTGTGTGTGTGTGTGTGTGTGTGTTTGCGTTTGTGCGTGTGTGTTTGCGTTCGTGTGTGCGTGTGTGTGTGTGTGTTGCGTTTGTGCGTGTGTGTTTGCGTTCGTGTGTGTGTGTGTGTGTGTGTGTGTGTGTGTGTGTGTGTGTGTGTGTGTGTGTGTGTGTGTGCGTGCGTGCGCGTGCGTGCGTGCGTGCGTGCGTGCGTGCGTGCGTGTGTGTGTGTGTACTGAACGGTAAGGGAGGCTGTTCGTATCACAGCTATGCGGTCATGACGTGACGACCCAATGAGATGGAGAGGAGTCGGTCAGTGATGTCATATATCCCAACGTTCTTCAGGAAGTGGATTGGCGCAGGAAGTCATCAGATGGAACTCTTAACGAATGGAATCAAATACAGCTGAAAGGGCAGAGACTGGAAACGGACTTGTGGGTGCCGTTGGTGACGCAGCCATTTTGTAGCATTTGATAAAGCTTACATCATGACCTAGAATTACATGATAGAATCTCGATGTTCACATGTAATGCAATGCCAGCGGAGTAGGAGGGTTAGGGTTATATCATGTGAGGAGTAGGAGGGTTAGGGTTATATAATGTGAGGAGTAGGAGGGTTAGGGTTATATCATGTGTAGAGCAGGAGAGTTAGGGTTATATAATGTGAGGAGTAGGAGGGTTAGGGTTATATCATGTGTAGAGTAGGAGGGTTAGGGTTATATCATGTGAGGAGTAGGAGGGTTAGGGTTATATAATGTGTAGAGTAGGAGGGTTAGGGTTATATAATGTGTAGAGTAGGAGGGTTAGGGTTATATCATGTGTAGAGTAGGAGGGTTAGGGTTATATCATGTGAGGAGTAGGAGGGTTAGGGTTATAATGTGTAGAGTAGGAGGGTTAGGGTTATATAATGTGTAGAGTAGGAGGGTTAGGGTTATATCATGTGTAGAGTAGGAGGGTTAGGGTTATATAATGTGTAGAGTAGGAGGGTTAGGGTTATATCATGTGAGGAGTAGGAGGGTTAGGGTTATATCATGTGAGGAGTAGGAGGGTTAGGGTTATATCATGTGTAGAGTAGGAGGGTTAGAGTTATATCATGTGTAGAGTAGGAGGGTTAGGGTTATATAATGTGAGGAGTAGGAGGGTTAGGGTTATATCATGTGAGGAGTAGGAGGGTTAGGGTTATATCATGTGAGGAGTAGGAGGGTTAGGGTTATATAATGTGTAGAGTAGGAGGGTTAGGGTTATATAATGTGAGGAGTAGGAGGGTTAGGGTTATATCATGTGAGGAGTAGGAGGGTTAGGGTTATATCATGTGAGGAGTAGGAGGGTTAGGGTTATATAATGTGTAGAGTAGGAGGGTTAGGGTTATATCATGTGAGGAGTAGGAGGGTTAGGGTTATATCATGTGAGGAGTAGGAGGGTTAGGGTTATATAATGTGTAGAGTAGGAGGGTTAGGGTTATATAATGTGTAGAGTAGGAGGGTTAGGGTTATATAATGTGTAGAGTAGGAGGGTTAGGGTTATATAATGTGTAGAGTAGGAGGGTTAGGGTTATATAATGTGTAGAGTAGGAGGGTTAGGGTAATATAATGTGTAGAGTAGGAGGGTTAGGGTTATATCAAGTGAGGAGTAGGAGGGTTAGGGTTATATCATGTGTAGAGTAGGAGGGTTAGGGTTATATAATGTGTAGAGTAGGAGGGTTAGGGTTATATAATGTGTAGAGTAGGAGGGTTAGGGTTATATCATGTGTAGAGTAGGAGGGTTAGGGTTATATCATGTGAGGAGTAGGAGGGTTAGGGTTATATCATGTGAGGAGTAGGAGGGTTAGGGTTATATCATGTGTAGAGTAGGAGGGTTAGGGTTATATCATGTGAGGAGTAGGAGGGTTAGGGTTATATCATGTGAGGAGTAGGAGGGTTAGGGTTATATAATGTGTAGAGTAGGAGGGTTAGGGTTATATAATGTGTAGAGTAGGAGGGTTAGGGTTATATAATGTGTAGAGTAGGAGGGTTAGGGTTATATAATGTGTAGAGTAGGAGGGTTAGGGTAATATAATGTGTAGAGTAGGAGGGTTAGGGTTATATCAAGTGAGGAGTAGGAGGGTTAGGGTTATATCATGTGTAGAGTAGGAGGGTTAGGGTTATATAATGTGTAGAGTAGGAGGGTTAGGGTAATATAATGTGTAGAGTAGGAGGGTTAGGGTTATATCAAGTGAGGAGTAGGAGGGTTAGGGTTATATCATGTGTAGAGTAGGAGGGCTAGGGTTATATCATGTGAAGAGTAGGAGGGTTAGGGTTATATAATGTGTAGAGTAGGAGGGTTAGGGTTATATAATGTGAGGAGTAGGAGGGTTAGGGTTATATAATGTGTAGAGTAGGAGGGTTAGGGTTATATAATGTGTAGAGTAGGAAGGTTAGGGTTATATCATGTGAAGAGTAGGAGGGTTAGGGTTATATAATGTGTAGAGTAGGAGGGTTAGGGTTATATCATGTGAGGAGTAGGAGGGTTAGGGTTATATAATGTGTAGAGTAGGAGGGTTAGGGTTATATCATGTGTAGAGTAGGAGGGTTAGGGTTATATAATGTGTAGAGTAGGAGGGTTAGGGTTATATCATATGAGGAGTAGGAGGGTTAGGGTTATATGATGTGAGGAGTAGGAGGGTTAGGGTAATATAATGTGAGGAGTAGGAGGGTTAGGGTTATATCATGTGTAGAGTAGGAGGGTTAGGGTTATATCATGTGTAGAGTAGGAGGGTTAGGGTTATATCATGTGAGGAGTAGGAGGGTTAGGGTTATATAATGTGAGGAGTAGGAGGTTTAGGGTTATATAATGTGTAGAGTAGGAGGGTTAATGTTATATAATGTGTAGAGTAGGAGGGTTAGGGTTATATCATGTGTAGAGTAGGAGGGTTAGGGTTATATCATGTGTAGAGTAGGAGGGTTAGGGTTATATCATGTGAGGAGTAGGAGGGTTAGGGTTATATAATGTGTAGAGTAGGAGGGTTATAGTTATATCATGTGTAGAGTAGGAGGGTTAGGGTTATATCATGTGAAGAGTAGGAGAGTTAGGGTTATATAATGTGAGGAGTAGGAGGGTTAGGGTTATATCATGTGTAGAGTAGGAGAGTTAGGGTTATATCATGTGTAGAGTAGGAGGGTTAGGGTTATATCATGTGTAGAGTAGGAGGGTTAGGGTTATATCATGTGAGGAGTAGGAGGGTTAGGGTTATATCATGTGTAGAGTAGGAGGGCACTTAACCCTAATTGCTCCTGTAAGTCGCTCTGGATAAGAGCGTCTGCTAAATGACTAAAATGTAAAATGTAAATAATGTGTAGGGTAGGAGGGTTAGGGTTATATAATGTGAGGAGTAGGAGGGTTAGGGTTATATAATGTGTAGAGTAGGAGGGTTAGGGTTATATCATGTGTAGAGCAGGAGGGTTAGGGTTATATCATGTGTAGAGTAGGAGGGTTAGGGTTATATCATGTGTAGAGCAGGAGAGTTAGGGTTATATAATGTGAGGAGTAGGAGGGTTAGGGTTATATCATGTGTAGAGTAGGAGGGTTAGGGTTATATCATGTGAGGAGTAGGAGGGTTAGGGTTATATCATGTGAGGAGTAGGAGGGTTAGGGTTATATCATGTGAGGAGTAGGAGGGTTAGGGTTATATAATGTGTAGAGTAGGAGGGTTATAGTTATATCATGTGTAGAGTAGGAGGGTTAGGGTTATATCATGTGAAGAGTAGGAGAGTTAGGGTTATATAATGTGTAGAGTAGGAGGGTTAGGGTTATATCATGTGAAGAGTAGGAGAGTTAGGGTTATATAATGTGTAGAGTAGGAGGGTTAGGGTTATATCATGTGAAGAGTAGGAGGGTTAGGGTTATATGATGTGAGGAGTAGGAGGGTTAGGGTTATATCATGTGTAGAGTAGGAGGGTTAGGGTTATATCATGTGAGGAGTAGGAGGGTTAGGGTTATATAATGTGTAGAGTAGGAGGGTTAGAGTTATATCATGTGTAGAGTAGGAGGGTTAGGGTTATATCATGTGAAGAGTAGGAGGGTTAGGGTTATATAATGTGTAGAGTAGGAGGGTTAGGGTTATATCATGTGAGGAGTAGGAGGGTTGGGTTATATAATGTGAGGAGTAGGAGGGTTAGGGTTATATCATGTGAAGAGTAGGAGAGTTAGGGTTATATAATGTGTAGAGTAGGAGGGTTAGGGTTATATCATGTGAAGAGTAGGAGGGTTAGGGTTATATGATGTGATGAGTAGGAGGGTTAGGGTTATATCATGTGTAGAGTAGGAGGGTTAGGGTTATATCATGTGAGGAGTAGGAGGGTTAGGGTTATATTGTGTGAGGAGTAGGAGGGTTAGGGTTATATAATGTGAGGAGTAGGAGGGTTAGGGTTATATAATGTGTAGAGTAGGAGGGTTAGGGTTATATCATGTGAGGAGTAGGAGGGTTAGGGTTATATCATGTGAGGAGTAGGAGGGTTAGGGTTATATCATGTGAGGAGTAGGAGGGTTAGGGTTAAGGTTATATAATGTGAGGAGTAGGAGGGTTAGGGTTAAGGTTATATCATGTGAGGAGTAGGAGGGTTAGGGTTAAGGTTATATCATGTGAGGAGTAGGAGGGTTAGGGTTAAGGTTATATAATGTTAGGATTAGGAGGGTTAGGGTTAAGGTTATATAATGTGTAGAGTAGGAGGGTTAGGGTTATATAATGTGTAGAGTAGGAGGGTTAGGGTTATATCATGTGAGGAGTAGGAGGTTTAGGGTTATATCATGTGAGGAGTAGGAGGGTTAGGGTTGTATGATGTGAGGAGTAGGAGGGTTAGGGTTATATCATGTGTAGAGTAGGAGGGTTAGGGTTATATCATGTGTAGAGTAGGAGGGTTAGGGTTATATCATGTGTAGAGTAGGAGGGTTAGGGTTATATAATGTGTAGAGTAGGAGGGTTAGGGTTATATAATGTGTAGAGCAGGAGGGTTAGGGTTATATAATGTGAGGAGTAGGAGGGTTAGGGTTATATCATGTGTAGAGTAGGAGGGTTAGGGTTATATCATGTGTAGAGTAGGAGGGTTAGGGTTATATAATGTGTAGAGTAGGAGGGTTAGGGTTATATCATGTGAAGAGTAGGAGGGTTAGGGTTATATGATGTGAGGAGTAGGAGGGTTAGGGTTATATCATGTGTAGAGTAGGAGGGTTAGGGTTATATCATGTGAGGAGTAGGAGGGTTAGGGTTATATAATGTGTAGAGTAGGAGGGTTAGAGTTATATCATGTGTAGAGTAGGAGGGTTAGGGTTATATCATGTGAAGAGTAGGAGGGTTAGGGTTATATAATGTGTAGAGTAGGAGGGTTAGGGTTATATCATGTGAGGAGTAGGAGGGTTAGGGTTATATCATGTGAGGAGTAGGAGGGTTGGGTTATATAATGTGAGGAGTAGGAGGGTTAGGGTTATATCATGTGAAGAGTAGGAGAGTTAGGGTTATATAATGTGTAGAGTAGGAGGGTTAGGGTTATATCATGTGAAGAGTAGGAGGGTTAGGGTTATATGATGTGATGAGTAGGAGGGTTAGGTTTATATCATGTGTAGAGTAGGAGGGTTAGGGTTATATCATGTGAGGAGTAGGAGGGTTAGGGTTATATTGTGTGAGGATTAGGAGGGTTAGGGTTATATAATGTGAGGAGTAGGAGGGTTAGGGTTATATAATGTGTAGAGTAGGAGGGTTAGGGTTATATCATGTGAGGAGTAGGAGGGTTAGGGTTATATCATGTGAGGAGTAGGAGGGTTAGGGTTATATCATGTGAGGAGTAGGAGGGTTAGGGTTAAGGTTATATAATGTGAGGAGTAGGAGGGTTAGGGTTAAGGTTATATCATGTGAGGAGTAGGAGGGTTAGGGTTAAGGTTATATCATGTGAGGAGTAGGAGGGTTAGGGTTAAGGTTATATAATGTGAGGATTAGGAGGGTTAGGGTTAAGGTTATATAATGTGTAGAGTAGGAGGGTTAGGGTTATATAATGTGTAGAGTAGGAGGGTTAGGGTTATATCATGTGAGGAGTAGGAGGTTTAGGGTTATATCATGTGAGGAGTAGGAGGGTTAGGGTTGTATGATGTGAGGAGTAGGAGGGTTAGGGTTATATCATGTGTAGAGTAGGAGGGTTAGGGTTATATCATGTGTAGAGTAGGAGGGTTAGGGTTATATCATGTGAGGAGTAGGAGGGTTAGGGTTATATAATGTGTAGAGTAGGAGGGTTAGGGTTATATCATGTGTAGAGTAGGAGGGTTAGGGTTATATCATGTGAGGAGTAGGAGGGTTAGGGTTATATCATGTGAGGAGTAGGAGGGTTAGGGTTATATCATGTGAGGAGTAGGAGGGTTAGGGTTATATAATGTGTAAGGTAGGAGGGTTAGGGTTATATCATGTGTAGAGTAGGAGGGTTAGGTTTATATAATGTGTAGAGTAGGAGGGTTAGTGTTATATCATGTGAGGAGTAGGAGGGTTAGGGTTATATCATGTGAGGAGTAGGAGGGTTAGGGTTAAGGTTATATCATGTGTAGAGTAGGAGGGTTAGGGTTATATCATGTGTAGAGTAGGAGGGTTAGGGTTATATAATGTGTAGAGCAGCAGGGTTAGGGTTATATAATGTGTAGAGCAGGAGGGTTAGGGTTATATAATGTGAAGAGTAGGAGGGTTAGGGTTATATAATGTGTAGAGTAGGAGGGTTAGGGTTATATAATGTGAGGAGTAGGAGGGTTAGGGTTATATCATGTGTAGAGTAGGAGGGTTAGGGTTATATCATGTGAAGAGTAGGAGGGTTAGGGTTATATGATGTGAGGAGTAGGAGGGTTAGGGTTATATCATGTGTAGAGTAGGAGGGTTAGGGTTATATCATGTGAGGAGTAGGAGGGTTAGGGTTATATAATGTGTAGAGTAGGAGGGTTAGGTTTATATAATGTGTAGAGTAGGAGGGTTAGTGTTATATCATGTGAGGAGTAGGAGGGTTAGGGTTATATCATGTGAGGAGTAGGAGGGTTAGGGTTAAGGTTATATCATGTGTAGAGTAGGAGGGTTAGGGTTATATCATGTGTAGAGTAGGAGGGTTAGGGTTATATAATGTGTAGAGCAGCAGGGTTAGGGTTATATAATGTGTAGAGCAGGAGGGTTAGGGTTATATAATGTGAAGAGTAGGAGGGTTAGGGTTATATAATGTGTAGAGTAGGAGGGTTAGGGTTATATAATGTGAGGAGTAGGAGGGTTAGGGTTATATCATGTGTAGAGTAGGAGGGTTAGGGTTATATCATGTGAAGAGTAGGAGGGTTAGGGTTATATGATGTGAGGAGTAGGAGGGTTAGGGTTATATCATGTGTAGAGTAGGAGGGTTAGGGTTATATCATGTGAGGAGTAGGAGGGTTAGGGTTATATAATGTGTAGAGTAGGAGGGTTAGGGTTATATCATGTGAAGAGTAGGAGGGTTAGGGTTATATCATGTGTAGAGTAGGAGGGTTAGGGTTATATCATGTATAGAGTAGGAGAGTTAGGGTTATATCATGTGAGGAGTAGGAGAGTTAGGGTTATATCATGTGTAGAGTAGGAGGGTTAGGGTTATATCATGTGTAGAGTAGGAGAGTTAGGGTTATATCATGTGTAGAGTAGGAGGGTTATGGCGCTGGAGGGGATGGCTGCCGTGTAATGGACTCTTAACCAACCGTGGTCTTTTGTGTGTTTTTTCGCATTGTTTGTAACTTTGTAACAGCCACAAGAGCGTCAGTGAGGTCCGGCACTGATGTTGGGAGATTAGGCCTGGCTCGCAGTCGGCGTTCCAATTAATCCCAAAGGTGTTCGATGGGTTCGATGAGGTTGAGGTCAGGGCCCTGTGCTTGCCAGTCAAGTTCTTCCACACCGATCTCGACAAACCATTTATGTGTGAACCTTGCTTTGTGCAGGGGGGCATTATCATGCTGAAACAGGAAAGGGCCTTCCCCAAACTGTTGCCACAAAGTTGGAAAAACAGAATAATCTAGAACGTCGTTGTCTGCTGTAGCGTTAAGATTTCCCTTCACTGGAACGAAGGGGCATAGCTAGAACCAGGAAAAACAGCCCCAGACCATTATTCCTCCTCCACCAAACTTTACAGTTGGCACTATGTATTCGGGCAGGTAGTGTTCTCCTGGCATCCGCCAAACCCAGATTCGTCCGTCGGACTGCCAGTTGGTGAAGCGTGATTCATCACTCCAGAGAACGTGTTTCCACTGCTCCAGAGTCCAATGGCGACAAGCTTTACACCACTCCAGCCGACGCTTGGTATTGCGCATGGTGATCTTAGGCTTGTGTGCGGCTGACAGTTGGAGAGGTGGCATCCTATGACGTTGCCACGTAGAAAGTCACTGAATTTTTCAGTAAGGCCATTTTACTGCCAATGTTTGTCTATGGAGATTGCATGGCTGTGTGCTCGATTTTATACGGGTGTGGCTGAAATAGCCAAATCAAATCATTTGAAGGGGTGTCCACATACTTTTGTATATATAGTGCATACAATCATTTCTACCTTTGTGAATGAATGATGTGTTCCTAGCAGATCCAGGATCCAGAGCCGGGGACACGTATCTGCGTTGCACCCCTTATCTCCCAGGCCCTGGAAGGAAACACATCCACTCCTCTCCCCCTCCACTCCACTCCTCTCCCCCTCCACTCCACTCCTCTCCCCCTCCACTCTACTCCTCTCCCCCTCCACTTCACTCCTCTCCCACTCCACCCCTCTCCCCCTCCACTCCACTCCACTCCTCTCCACTCCACTCCACTCCTCTCCCCCTCCACTCCACTCCTCTCCCACTCCACTCCTCTCCCCCTCCACTCCACTCCTCTCCCCCTCCACTCCACTCCTCTCCCACTCCACTCCTCTCCCCCTCCACTCCACTCCTCTCCCCCTCCACTCCACTCCTCTCCCCCTCCACTCCACTCCTCTCCCGCTCCACTCCACTCCTCTCCCCTCCATTCCACTCCTCTCCCCCTCCACTCCACTCCTCTCCTCTCCTCTCCCCCTCCACTCCTCTCCCCCTCCACTCCACTCCACTCCACTCCTCTCCCCCTCCACTCCACTCCTCTCCCCCTCCACTCCTCTCCCCCTCCACTCCACTCCTCTCCCCCTCCACTCCACTCCTCTCCCCCTCCACTCCTCTCCCCCTCCACTCCACTCCTCTCCTCTCCCATCCACTCCACTCCTCTCCCCCTCCACTCCTCTCCACCTCCACTCTACCCCTCTCCCCCTCCACTCCTCTCCCCCTCCACTCCACTCCTCTCCTCTCCCCTCCACTCCACTCCTCTCCCCCTCCACTCCTCTCCCCCTCCACTCCTCTCCCCCTCCACTCCACTCCTCTCCCCCTCCACTCCACTCCTCTCCCCCTCCACTCCACTCCACTCCACTCCACTCCACTCCTCTCCCCCTCCACTCCACTCCTCTCCCCCTCCACTCCACTCCACTCCTCTCCCCCTCCACTTCACTCCTCTCCCCCTCCACTCCACTCCTCTCCCCCTCCACTCCACTCCACTCCACTCCACTCCTCTCCCCCTCCACTCCACTCCTCTCCCCCTCCACTCCACTCCTCTCCCCCTCCACTCCACTCCTCTCCCCCTCCACTCCTCTCCCCCTCCACTCCACTCCACTCCTCTCCCGCTCCACTCCACTCCTCTCCCCCTCCACTCCACTCCTCTCCCACTCCACTCCTCTCCCCCTCCACTCCTCTCCCCCTCCACTCCACTCCTCTCACCCTCCACTCCTCTCCCCATCCACTCCACTCCTCTCCTCTCCCGCTCTACTCCACTCCACTCCACTCCACTCCACTCCTCTCCCCCTCCACTCCACTCCTCTCACCCTCCACTCCACTCCACTCCTCTCCCGCTCTACTCCACTCCACTCCACTCCTCTCCCCCTCCACTCCACTCCACTCCTCTCCCCCTCCACTCCACTCCACTCCTCTCCCGCTTCACTCCACTCCTCTCCCGCTCCACTCCACTCCTCTCCCCCTCCACTCCACTCCACTCCTCTCCCGCTCCACTCCACTCCCCCTCCACTCCACTCCTCTCCCCCTCCACTCCACTACTCTCCCCCTCCTCCTCTTCTCCTCTCCTCCTCTATCCTCCACTCCTCTCCCCCTCCACTTCACTCCTCTCCCCCTCCACTCCACTCCTCTCCCCCTCCACTCCACTCCACTCCACTCCACTCCTCTCCCCCTCCACTCCACTCCTCTCCCCCTCCACTCCACTCCTCTCCCCCTCCACTCCTCTCCCCCTCCACTCATCTCCCCCTCCACTCCTCTCTTCCTCCACGCCACTCCTCTCCCCCTCCACTCCTCTCCCCCTCCACTCCACTCCACTCCTCTCCCGCTCCACTCCACTCCTCTCCTCCTCCACTCCACTCCTCTCCCACTCCACTCCTCTCCCCCTCCACTCCTCTCCCCCTCCACTCCTCTCCCCCTCCACTCCACTCCTCTCCCCCTCCACTCCACTCCACTCCACTCCACTCCACTCTTCTCCTCTCCCCCTCCACTCCACTCCACTCCACTCCTCTCCCCCTCCACTCCACTCCACTCCTCTCCCGCTCCACTCCACTCCTCTCCTCCTCCACTCCACTCCTCTCCCACTCCACTCCTCTCCCCCTCCACTCCTCTCCCCCTCCACTCCACTCCTCTCCCCCTCCACTCCACTCCACTCCACTCCACTCCACTCCACTCCTCTCCTCTCCTCTCCCCCTCCACTCCACTCCACTCCACTCCACTCCTCTCCCCCTCCACTCCACTCCACTCCTCTCCCCCTCCACTCCACTCCACTCCTCTCCCGCTCCACTCCACTCCTCTCCCGCTCCACTCCACTCCACTCCACTCCTCTCCCGCTCCACTCCACTCCACTCCACTCCTCTCCCCCTCCACTCCACTCCACTCCTCTCCCGCTCCACTCCACTCCTCTCCCCCTCCACTCCACTCCACTCCTCTCCCGCTACACTCCACTCCTCTCCCCCTCCACTCCTCTCCCCCTCCACTCCACTCCACTCCTCTCCCGCTCCACTCCACTCCTCTCCCGCTCCACTCCACTCCTCTCCCCCTCCACTCCTCTCCCCCTCCACTCCACTCCACTCCTCTCCCGCTACACTCCACTCCTCTCCCTCTACACTCCACTCCACTCCACTCCTCTCCCCCTCCACTCCACTCCACTCCTCTCCCGCTCCACTCCACCCCTCTCCCACTCCACTCCACTCCTCTCCCCCTCCACTCCACTCCTCTCACCCTCCACTCCTCTCCCCATCCACTCCACTCCTCTCCTCTCCCCCTCCACTCCACTCCACTCCTCTCCCCCTCCACTCCACTCCACTCCTCTCCCGCTCCACTCCACTCCTCTCCCCCTCCACTCCACTCCTCTCCCCCTCCACTCCACTCCTCTCCCCCTCCACTCCACTCCTCTCCCCCTCCACTCCTCTCCCCCTCCACTCCTCTCCCCCTCCACTCCACTCTTCTCCTCCTCTCCTCCTCTCCTCCTCTCCCCCACCTCTATCCTCCACTCCTCTCCTCCTCTCCTTCTCTCCTCCTCTGTTCCACGGTTCACAGTCGTCCATCTGTGGAGTCACGTCACCATGGTTACCATTAGTCTAATCATCTTCACCACCTCCGCTTGTTGTGGGATGACTGGGGACTGTGTCCCAAATAGCAGCCGGTCCTTTCTGTAGAGCATCTATACTCTGTATTCTATAATCTATAGTCTCTATATTCTATACATATATACTCTCTATAGTCTTTATATGATATACATCTATACTCTCTATAGTCTCTATATTCTATACATCTATACTCTCTATAGTCTCTATATTCTATACATCTATACTATCTATAGTCTCTATATTCTATACATCTATACTCTCTATAGTCTCTGTATTCTATACATCTATACTCTCTATAGTCTCTCTATTCTATACATCTATACTCTCTATAGTCTCTATATTCTATACATCTATACTCTCTATAGTCTCTATACTCAATACATCTATACTCTCTATAGTCTCTATATTCTATACAACATCTATACTCTCTATAGTCTCTATATTCTATACAACATCTATACTCTCTATAGTCTCTGTATTCTATACATCTATACTCTCTATAGTCTCTATACTCAATACATCTATACTCTCTATAGTCTCTATATTCTATACATCTATACTCTCTATAGTCTCTATATTCTATACATCTATACTCTCTATAGTCTCTATATTCTATACATCTATACTCTCTATAGTCTCTATATTCTATACATCTATACTCTCTATAGTCTCTGTATTCTATACATCTATACTCTCTATAGTCTCTATATTTTATACATCTATACTCTCTATAGTCTCTGTATTCTATACATCTATACTCTCTATAGTCTCTATATTCTATACATCTATACTCTCTATACTCTCTATATTCTATACATCTATACTCTCTATATTCTATACATATATACTCTCTATAGTCTTTATATGATATACATCTATACTCTCTATAGTCTCTATATTCTATACATCTATACTCGCTATAGTCTCTGTATTCTATACATCTATACACTCTATAGTCTCTATATTCTATACATCTATACTCTCTATAGTCTCTGTATTCTATACATCTATACTCTCTATAGTCTCTGTATTCTATACATCTATACACTCTATAGTCTCTGTATTCTATACATCTATACTCTCTATAGTCTCTATATTGTATACATCTATACTCTCTATAGTCTCTGTATTCTATACTTAACAAAAACATAAACACAACATGTAAAGTATTGGTCCCATATTTCATGAGCTGAAATAAAAGTTCCCAGAAATGTTCCATACACACAAAAAGCTTATTTCTCTCAAGTTTTGTGCACAGATTTTTTTAGATCCCTGTTAGTGAGCATTTCTCCTTTGCCAAGATAATCCATCCACCTGACAGGTGTGTCATATCAAGAAGCTGATAAAACAGCATGATGCACCTTGTGCTGGGGACAATAAAAGGCCACTCTAAAATGTGCACAGCACACAACATAATGCAACAGATGTCTCAAGTTTTGAGGGAGTGTGCAATTGGCATGCTGGCTGTAGGAATGTACAGCAGAGCTGTTGCCAGAGAATAGAAAGTTCATTTCTCTACCATATGCCGCCTCCAACGTCGTTTTAGAGAATTAGGATGTACGTCCAACCGGCCTCAAAACCACAGACCACGTGTAACCATGCCAGCCCAGGACCTCCACATAGGGCTTCTTCACCTGTGGAATTGTCTCAGACCAGCCACCCAGACAGCTGATGAAATTGAGGAGTATTTCTGTCTGTCATAAAGACCTTTTGTGGGGAAAAACGTATTCTGATTGGCTGGGCCTGGCTCCCCAGTGGATGGGCCTGGATCCCAAGTGGGTGGGCCCACCACACCCCACCCATGGCTGCGCCCCTGCCCAGTCATATGAAATGTATAATAATAATAATAATAATGTTATGCCATTTAGCAGACGCTTTTATCCAAAGCGACTTACAGTCATGCGCGCATACATTTCAACGTATGGGTGGTCCCGGGGGATCGAACCCACTACCCTGGCATTACAAGCGCCGTGCTCTACCAGCTGAGCTACAGAGGACCACAATTAATTATCTTAATAATTAACACTAACTAATTTATTTCATTTAACTGATTTCATTATATGAACTATAACTCACTAAAATTGTTGAAATTGTTGCATGTTGCGTTTCTATTTCTGTTCAGTATATATTCTCTGCTATACGGTACGTCTGTTCAGTATATATTCTCTGCTATAATACTAGTACTACTCGGAGAGGTAGTGAAAAGTGAGAAAGTGAAGTTCCTGTCAGAGCCTGGGAGGTAGCATGTTGTTCAGTACGGACCACTGAACCCCTCCACAGTAAGACGTCACACAGCCTGGAGGGTGAGTACTGTACGGCAAACTGACCTCTGTATAAGGTCTCTCTGCAAGGCTCTGAAAGGATCTCTGTTGGACTCTAACCTAGTGGATTGAAAGAAGACATCTAGGAGACATCCAGGAGACATCTACCTCAGGAGACATCCAGGAGACTGAAATTAGACATCCAGGAGACATCTACCTCAGGAGACATCCAGGAAACATCTACCTCAGGAGACATCCAGGAGACATGTACCTCAGGAGACATCCAGGAGACATGTACCTCAGGAGACATCCAGGAGACATGTACCTCAGGAGACATCCAGGAGACATCTACCTCAGGAGACATCCAGGAGACATCTACCTCAGGAGACATCCAGGAGACATCTACCTCAGGAGACATCCAGGAAACATCTACCTCAGGAGACATCCAGGAGACATCTACCTCAGGAGACATCCAGGAGACATCTACCTCAGGAGACATCCAGGAGACATCTACCTCAGGAGACATCCAGGAGACATCTACCTCAGGAGACATCCAGGAGACATGTACCTCAGGAGACATCCAGGAGACATCTACCTCAGGAGCAGAGTCTGGCCCCAGGGAGAGTGGAAGGTAAGACTGATCTGATATGTACACGGCTCTATTCAGGGCAGAGGTTTTGAGCTGGAGCATTCCCTTTTGCCCCCCGTCAGTCAATGGTGAACGTAACGGATGTGTAGGTTATCTTTATGTAAGGTATATGGATCTGTATTGCTCAGAAGGTAGAGTGCCTGCTTTGTAAGATTCTATAGGGAGTATAGAATGTCATGCATAAGAAGTGTTGGATCAATTGGTCAATCAGGGGTTAGGTAAATGAACAGGGGATAGGGCAATGGCCTTGGAATGGAACATTATTCATACTATTACAACATCAGCATTTAGACTTGCACATGCAGTGCCTTTCGGAAAGTATTCAGACCCCTTCCCCTTTTCCATATTTTGTTACGTTACAGCCTTATTCTAAATTGGAATAAATGATTTTTTCCCCCCTCAGCAATCTACACACAATACCTCATAACGACAAAGTGAAAAGAGGTTTTTAGAAATGTTTGCAAATTTACAAGAAATGTAAAACAGAAATACCTTATTTAGATAAGTATTCAGACCCTTTGCAATGAGACTCGAAATTGAGCTCAGGTGCATCCTGTTTCCATTGATCATCCTTGAGATGTTTCTACAACTTGATTGAAGTCCACCTGAGATAAATTAAATTGATTGGACATGATTTGGAAAGGCACACATCTGTCTATATAAGGTCCCACAGTTGACAGTGCATGTCAGAGCCAAAACCAAGCCATTAGGTCGAAGGAATTGTCCGTAGAGCTCAGAGACAAGATTGTGTTGAGGCACAGATCTGGGGAATGGAACCAAAACATTTCTGCAGCATTGAAGGTCCCCAGGAACACAGTGGCCTCCATCATTCTTAAATGGAAGAAGTTTGGAACCACCAAAACTCTTCCTAGAGCTGGCCACCCGGCCAAACTGAGCAATCGGGAAGAAGAGCGTTGGTCAGGGAGGTGACCAAGAACCCGATGGTCACTCTGAAAGAGCTCCAGAGTTCCTCTGTGGAGATGGGAGAACCTCCCAGAAGGACAACCATCTCTGCAGCACTCCACCAATCAGACCTTTATGGTAGAGTGGCCAGATGGAAGCCACTCCTCAGTAAAAGGCACATGACAGCACGCTTGGAGTTCGCCAAAAGTCACCTAAAGACTCTCAGACCATGAGAAACAAGATTCTCTGGTCTGATGAATCCAAGATTGAACTCTTTGGCCTGAATGCCAAGCGTCACATCTGGAGGAAAGCTGGCACCATCCCTACGGTGAAGCATGGTGGTGGCAGCATCATGCTGTGGGGATGTTTTTCAGCGGCAGGGACTGAGAGACTAGTCAGGATCGAGGGAAAGATGAATGGAGCAAAGTACAGAGAGATCCTTGGTAAAAACCTGCTCCAGAGCGCTCATGACCTCAGACTGGGGCGAAGGTTCACCTTCCAACAGGACAACGACCCTAAGCACACAGCCAATACAACACAGGAGTGGCTTCAGGACAAGTCTCTGAATGTCCTTGAGTGGCCCAGCCAGAGCCCGGACTTGAACCCGATCTAACATCTCTGGAGAGACCTGAAAACAGCTGTGCGACGACGCTCCCCATCCAACTTGACAGAGCTTGAGAGGATCTGCAGAGAAGAATGTGAGAAACTCCCCAAATACAGGTGTGCCAAGCTTGTAGCGTCATACCCAAAAAGACTCGAGGCTGTAATCACTGCCAAAGGTGCTTCAACAAAGTACTGAGGAAAGGGTCTGAATACTTATGTAAATGTGATATTTCATTTGTTTTATTTTTGTAATACATTTGCAAAAATTTATAAAAACCTGTTTTTGCTTTGTCATTTTGGGGTATTGTGTGTAGATTGATGAGAGAATAAAATAAAAAAAATCAATTTTAGAATAAGGCTGTAACGTAACAAAATGTGGAACAAGTGAAGGGATCTGAATGCACTGTACAGTAGGTTTTTGAATTAAATGCAATCGGCCACAAAAACAGCACCTAACTAATCTGAGAAATAAATACATTGGCAAGGCCCTGGACTGAGACAGAGTGTTGCCCTTGAAAAACCTGAATTCTGGCTCTGATCCTCCATTGGGGAACCTAATGAAGTCTCCACGTGGCTGGCTAACCCCTGGATGAGAAAATCGAAATTGGCATAATAAAAAAATCCCCATCAAAATCAGTTTGTTTAAGCTAGAGATATCTGTTTTTGCATGGGCTGTGTCTCAATCCACCACATCCGCCAATGGCAGCCTTCCGCATCTGCGGTGGAAGGTGGCCGAGCTACAAAAATGTTTGTCAGACGATGAGACGTCACGAAAATCGGTCTTCTCACGACAACGGCTATAGTATCCGAACTTGTTTGGCCTACACACTACACGCTCTATGGAAAGGTGAGAATCTCACAAACCCGGACACGTCGGTTATTTTGCTCAAGCCTCACAAGACTCGTCTGAAGGTAGCGCAGTACCAGTTAAAACAAATGATGGAAATATATATGGAAGTGGAAAAAAAAAGGGATTAAATATGGGTATAAAATATATAAATAATTTCCTGATCTTTCTTATGTCTCTCAGATATAGGACAGACAGTTGGAAACAAACTTCCTTTTGATTTATTTTCTGATGATCTGTTTTTCCATGTATGAATCTGTTATATATTGTGTTTCTATGGGCTAATAGCAGTTAGGCTCAACTCAATGTTTTATAAAACATTATGTTAATATTCATCACCTCCAGCACCACCCCCCCCAACATCAACGTATGTGAAAATGGCGCGTTTCTACAGTATGTATAGAAGATAGAGGAAGATAAGTGTTTCCAATTGTCAGGGCGTGCTGTAGGTGCAATGGTGGAATCAAACGCAGGACTCAGAACGATATTCCAAAGGCTTGTATTACTGCCCAAACTAAGGCAAAAGGACAACTTTGCCCGAAGGCGAAAAATACGCACGAAGGCGAAAAGTAACAGCGCACAAACAGGTGCGACAATGGTAACTGCGCACAAACAGGTGCGAAAATACTCCAGCGCAGTGGAGAGAAGCTCAACCGAGCAATACACACAACTGACGGAAAATAATTACACACAACACTGGACAAACACAACGAGAAACTTATAGGACACTAATTACGCCAAAACAGAAACAGGTGTGGAAACAAACAGACAAAAGCAAACGAACATGAAACATACAGCGGTGGCAGCTAGAATTCCGGAGACGACGAACGCCGAAACCTGCCCGAACAAGGGAGAGAGGCAGCCTCGGCCGAAACCGTGACACCAATGACATCATCAACATGCATCATGTGATTTTAACCAATTATGAGGAGGCATTGCCTCCTAATTGGTTGATGATGATGACTTTTGGGAAACACCTTTTCACTACAAAACATAGAAACACTCTATTTCCACAGATGTTGATGTTGGGGGGGGTGGTGCTGGAGGTGATGAATGTAAACTGTCATGAGCCTCTCACTCCACCGGGTTACCACCTTAATTTTCTTCCACTCTGCTCACCACTCTCTCTACTCAGCCTAACTAGCTCCACCTGTCCCTGCTCTGCTCTGCTCTAATTACTCTGCCAGCTGCGCTGCATTACCCACTACCTCTCCCAGTATTTAAAGCCCTGTCTTTCAGCTCTCCTTTGTCAGATCGTCTGCAAAGCTCACACCCGGAACCTGTTTGCTCGCGCTTCTGGCTCACCCTGGTTTTGTGTTCCCGGACCTGCCTGATGTTTGGATACTCTTCTGCCCCAGGAGATCCAGACCTGCTTTTTGCCATAACGACTCCTGACTACTCTTCGATCCCGGTAACTCTGACCAGCCTTCTGCCTTGCTACTACGTATTTGGATTTCCCTTGAACTGTACTGCTGCCTTGTTTCATCCGCCCTGTTGTGTCTGTGTCTCCCCCCCCCCCAGGACTTCTGGACCACCCACCACCGGCTTCATAGGACGCATCGCTGCCACTGGGGGGGGGCACAGACCCAGCACATTGGACGGGATCCCTGTTACCCCTGGAGCCTTCACTCACTCCCTACTTCCCTTTTCCCTTAAGTTTTAATAAACTTTCTGGTGTGACGCAATTGTGGTCCTCTGGTCGTCTGTCTGAACCGTGACAGTACGATCTGACCATTATGGACTCAGCGCACACTTCCCCCGACATGGAAACCGACGAGCATGAGCAGCAGTTCCAGCAGCAGCAACAACAACTCGCCATGATCATTCAACTCCTCACCAACCTTACCCCAGCCAGTCTGCCCACCAGCCCTGCCCCCGAGTTACCTGCCCCGGTCATTGCAGCCGCTGCTCCGGAACCCAAGATTGGAAACCCCGAGCGGTTCAACGGCGATTCAACCCAGGTCCGGCCATTCCTGACTAGCTGCCGACTTCAGTTCTCCTTGCAGCCAAGGACCTTCGCCACGGAGGGGGCTAAAGTTGGGTATGCCATCACTCACCTGACGGGCCGAGCTCGACTCTGGGGAACAGCAGAGTTCGAACGTCAAACCCCCGCATGTGCAACCTTCGACCTGTTTGCTGAGGAGATGCTGAAGGTGTTTGACCTGGATTCACCAACCGCAGAGGCGTCTCGTGAACTGTTCAGTATTCGACAAGGCAGACGTACAGTCGCAGACCATTCCATCGACTTCCGAACCCTGGCTAGACGAAGTTCTTGGAACACACCATCGTTGGTGGACGCGTTCTTCCATAGTTTGGCTGACTATATCAAGGACGAGTTGGTCTCCCATGAACTGCCTTCCACTCTTGATGAAGCCATCGCACTGACTGTCAGGATCGACAGAAGGATACAGACCCGTCGTCGTGAGAGGGGGCGCCAAGGTCCACCTACTACCGGCATTCGGAGAGATCCGACTGGGCTCCTGTCATCTACTGCCACTCACCCAGGTCAGCTTGATCAGTCTGAGCCTATGGAGATTGGGCGAGCCTCTCTCACTCCTGCAGAGCGCCAGCGCCGCTTCACCTCAAACCTCTGCCTCTATTGTGGAGGTGATGGACATCGTGTGGTAACCTGCCCTTTAAAGGGCCGAAGCTCACCGGGCATAGGGGGAGTCCGGTTGAGTTCAATGACCATCCAGTCCTCCGACCGCAAACCCCTGCTGCAGGTTCACCTCCGCCTCTCTGACTCAACTCACACCCTGGCTGCTCTGGTGGATTCTGGCGCCGAAGCCAACATAATGGACATCAAGCTGGCACGCCAACTGGGACTGGAGAACCTCCGTTTGACACCTCCTATTCCTGCCCGGGCACTGGACGGACACTTACTCGGATCGGTCACTCATGTCACGGCCCCGGTCTCGATGGGTCTGTCCGGAAACCATCAAGAAACTATCCAGTTTCACCTGCTCCCCTCTCCAGGCCAACCCCTCATCCTGGGTTACCCATGGCTCCGCCGGCACAACCCTCAGCTCGACTGGGTGACCGGGGTGATCAGGGAGTGGGGAGAGGACTGCCACCGAACCTGCCTGCTTGCTGCCGCACTACCCCCTCGGCCAGTACCTACTAACTCCGCTCCTGACCTCTCCAATGTCCCAGAATGCTACCATGGTCTCAGAGAAGTGTTTAACAAAGCAAGAGCCACATCTCTGCCCCCTCACCGACCGTACGACTGTGCCATCGACCTCCTCCCTGGAACAGCCCCTCCAAAGGGCCGTCTTTATTCGTTGTCTGCTCCTGAAAGAAAGTCCATGGAGGACTACATCAATGGCTCTCTGTCCGCAGGATTAATCCGTTCATCTTCATCTCCTGCTGGTGCTGGCTTCTTCTTTGTGGGGAAGAAGGACGGATCTCTTCGCCCCTGCATCGACTACAGGGGACTCAACGACATCACAGTGAAAAACCGTTACCCTCTGCCTCTGCTCACCTCTGCTTTTGAGTTGCTCCAGGGAGCCACTGTTTTTACCAAGTTGGATCTCAGAAACGCTTACCACCTAGTGCGGATCCGGGAGGGAGATGAATGGAAAACCGCATTCAATACACCAACAGGCCACTACGAGTATCTGGTTATGCCTTTTGGACTCACCAATGCTCCTGCTGTGTTCCAGGCTCTAGTGAATGATGTACTGCGGGACATGTTAAACAAGTTTGTCTTCGTTTACCTGGATGACATCTTAATCTACTCCAGAAACCTGTCTGAACACACCCGCCATGTCCAGCAAGTCCTTCACCGTCTTCTGGAGAATTCCCTCTACGCCAAGGCAGAGAAATGTGAGTTTCACGTCAAGACAGTGGCCTTCCTGGGGTACATAGTGGCAGAGGGAAGTATCCAAATGGATCCTGCCAAAGTATCAGCAGTCACTTCATGGCCAGTTCCGGAGAACAGAAAGAAGCTGCAACAGTTTCTGGGGTTTGCTAACTTCTATAGAAAGTTTATCCGGAACTACAGTACCGTTGCTGCCCCTCTCACTGCTCTAACCAGCACCAAGCAACCCTTCACCTGGACCCCAGCAGCCGACAAAGCCTTCAGTACCCTCAAGGTGAGGTTCACCTCCGCTCCCATCCTCCAGATGCCTGATGTGGACCGGCAATTCATTGTGGAGGTGGACGCCTCGGATGTGGGAGTTGGTGCTGTGATTTCTCAGTGGGCTGCGGAGGATAGGAAGCTCCATCCCTGTGCCTTTTTCTCACGTCGGTTGTCCCCCTCTGAGTGCAATTACGACATAGGGAACCGTGAGCTGCTGGCTGTGAAGCTTGCCTTGGAGGAGTGGCGTCACTGGCTGGAGGGGTCCACCATTCCATTTCTCGTTTGGACCGATCATAAGAACTTGGAGTACATCCGCACGGCCAAACGGTTGAACTCCAGGCAGTCCCGCTGGGCCCTGTTCTTCACCAGGTTTAATTTCACTCTGTCATACCGGCCTGGATCACGCAACACCAAGCCAGACGCCCTCTCCCGTCAGTTCCAGAAGGATGACACCCCCTCCAAGGACCCTGTGTCGATTCTGCCAAGTCCCTGCATCGTAGCAGCTCTGACCTGGGCTGTTGAGGAACAGGTGCTGGAAGCTCTCCGTAACCAGCCAGGTCCCAGCACTTGCCCAGCTGACCGCCTTTTTGTCCCCGAAAACCTGAGGTCCCAGGTCGTTCAGTGGGGACATGACTCCCGCCTAGCTTGTCACCCTGGCTCCACCCGCACTTACAACCTGCTCGCCCAGAGGTTCTGGTGGCCCTCTCTGAGAAAGGATGTACGGGAATTCGTCCAAGCCTGCCCCATCTGCAACCAACACAAGTCGTCCTGCCAGCCCCCAGCCGGATTGCTGCAGCCCCTGCCTGTGCCCAGACGTCCCTGGTCTCACATCGCCCTTGACTTTGTCACGGGGCTGCCCCCTTCAAGTGGCATGACCGTCATTCTCACCATAGTTGACCGATTCAGCAAGATGGCACACTTCATTCCCCTCCCCAAGCTCCCAACCGCCAAGGAGACCGCCCAGGTGGTCCTGGAACACGTCTTCCGGATCCACGGACTGCCAAAGGATGTAGTTTCTGACCGTGGTCCACAATTCTCCTCCGCTTTTTGGAAGGAGTTCTGTCACCTGCTGGGAGCCACAGTCAGTCTGACTTCCGGATTCCATCCCCAATCCAATGGGCAGTCAGAGCGGGCAAATCAGGAGCTCGAGAAGGCACTGCGATGCATGACTTCACGCAACCCCCACTCCTGGTCGCAGCAATTGACATGGGTGGAGTACGCACACAATTCTCTGACCTGCTCTGCCATCGGTATGTCCCCTTTCCAATGTGTTTATGGATACCAGCCTCCTCTATTTGCCAGCCAGGAAGAGGAGGTTACTTGCCCATCTGCACTTGCTTTTGCCCGTCGATGTCGCCGCACCTGGTCACAAGCCCGAGCCACACTCCTCAGATCCGTTGCCAGCTACACTACCGGGGCCAACCGTCGGAGAATTCCTGCTCCCACCTACCATGTTGGTCAAAGGGTGTGGTTGTCATCGAAGAACCTGCCACTCAGGGTGGAGTCGCAGAAGCTGGCACCTCGGTTCATTGGCCCATTCCCTATCATAAGAGTGATTAGCCCAACTGCTGTCCGGCTCCAACTGCCTAATTCCCTGAGGGTGCACCCCACTTTCCATGTGTCTAAGATTAAGCCCATTCATGAGAGTCCGCTGGTCCCTGCTGCGCCTTGTCCTCCTCCTCCACGGCTCGTCGATGGTGGTCTGGTTTACACCGTCCGCCGCCTGCTTCGGTCCAGACGGAGGGGTAGGGGTCTCCAGTACCTCATTGACTGGGAGGGCTATGGACCTGAGGAGAGGACCTGGGTGCCAGCTAGTCGGATTGTGGATAGGACTCTCATCACCGCCTTCCACCAACGGCATCCTGATCAACCTGCAATCCGTAGGGGCCGCCCCAGAGGGGTCCCTAACCGTCCTGCCCGCTCGGCTTCCTGTCCTGTGCCTGATCCTGTCTCGGGACCTGTCCCATCTCCCGACCACGGCCCTCCGGCTTCCTCCGAGGATGAGGACGTTCACTCGGACCGTTCGGAGGAGTTCTAGCCCTCCTCCGGCTCCCCTCCTCCCGCCCGGCGTGGTGTTGCTCTTGGGACTTCTGGGGCCGTCCCTTGGGGGGGGGGTTCTGTCATGAGCCTCTCACTCCACCGGGTTACCACCTTAATTTTCTTCCACTCTGCTCACCACTCTCTCTACTCAGCCTAACTAGCTCCACCTGTCCCTGCTCTGCTCTGCTCTAATTACTCTGCCAGCTGCGCTGCATTACCCACTACCTCTCCCAGTATTTAAAGCCCTGTCTTTCAGCTCTCCTTTGTCAGATCGTCTGCAAAGCTCACACCCGGAACCTGTTTGCTCGCGCTTCTGGCTCACCCTGGTTTTGTGTTCCCGGACCTGCCTGATGTTTGGATACTCTTCTGCCCCAGGAGATCCAGACCTGCTTTTTGCCATAACGACTCCTGACTACTCTTCGATCCCGGTAACTCTGACCAGCCTTCTGCCTTGCTACTACGTATTTGGATTTCCCTTGAACTGTACTGCTGCCTTGTTTCATCCGCCCTGTTGTGTCTGTGTCTCCCCCCCCCCCAGGACTTCTGGACCACCCACCACCGGCTTCATAGGACGCATCGCTGCCACTGGGGGGGGGCACAGACCCAGCACATTGGACGGGATCCCTGTTACCCCTGGAGCCTTCACTCACTCCCTACTTCCCTTTTCCCTTAAGTTTTAATAAACTTTCTGGTGTGACGCAATTGTGGTCCTCTGGTCGTCTGTCTGAACCGTGACAGTAAACATAATGTTTTAATGAAACATTGAGTTTGGCCTAACTGCTATTAGCCCATAGAAACGCAGTAAATAACAGATTTCATACATGGAAAAACAGATCATCAGAAAATCAAATCAAAAGGGAGTTTGTTTCAAACAAACAACTATGAAATGTCCCTTTAAGGATTAAGCGTCGTAGTATGTTATTATTGGCTTATAATAAGGGCTGTGTCTCAAATGGAACCCTATACCCTATATAGTGAACAGTTTATTATTTTTTTACCAGGGGGCCCATAGGGCTCTTGTCAAAAGTAGTGCACTAGTAGATAATTAGGGTGCCATTTAGGACGGAACCAAGTACTCATGTGGGGCGCAACAGTCTGATTCGATTACTTATTCTATTTAATGTGATCTTTTGTCAGGAAAAGGCTGTTACTGTTGACCCATCCTTGGCCCCATTATGACTAGACCCGTTTCATGCCTGTAGGCGTAAGTCAGTTAGTAAGAGAGATGTTAGGGAACGTTCTAGACTACAAATGAAAAGCAAATAAAAAGGGCTGTGCTTGGGTTAAGTGGTTTCTGGAGGCTACTCAGAAGAGGGTTAGAGTTTGTCTGTTTTCGTTTGCTGCTGGAGTGATATTTGAGCACAAGTGTTCTCTTAGGAAATAGGGCACACTGCTGAACACTTTCTTAGTTCCAGTGAGTTGTTTCTTGCTGCTTGGATTCAGGAAACCGACCGTACAGTCCAGATGACCATCCAACCAACAGGTTCTCCTCTCCAAGTCTCCGATAGTGAAGGTGAGAGTGCTAGATGGCACTTAACCAAGGATCTAGAGAGAGCACACTCTTATTCCAGGACATTTAGTGACAGGTACACAGTGTTTTAACGTTTCTACTCCAAAGTGCTGCTTTATTTGGCTACATAATGCCCTTGCCTTGAGGTAAATGATTCCATAAAACCTGTTTCACAGCAAGTGTGTAACATTTAGTGTTTTTTCTCCCTCCTTTTTAAACGAATGCAGAGCACCACTTTTATTCATTTAGTGCAAATGTGTTCTTCTGTTTCCTTGCAGAAGTTTGGCTGTGCTGAAACGCTTGGGAGCACAGCGATTACCCAGGTGGCAACTATCAACTTCTTCTCCACATTGGCAGCCTCCATCTCCACGCCAGCCTCTGATGTAAACACATCAATACAAAGTATTATCATATTTCATTAGTGCCAGGATGGACTGATTGGTGTTTGTTAGTGGATCGTGTGTTGTAGAATGGCTGAATATTCTAGAATGTTCTCTCTAGAATGTCAGGGTGTTCTATCTAGACTATCTGGGTGTTCTTTCTACAATGTCTGGGCGTTCTAGAATGTCTGACTCTTCTAGAATGTCTGGGTGTTCTATCTAGAATATCTGGGTGTTCTAGAATGTCTTAATCTTCTAGAATGTCTGGGTGTTCTATCTAGAATATCTGGGTGTTCTAGAATGTCTGAATCTTCCAGAATGGCTGAGTGCTCTGGAATGTTTGCATTGTCTAGAATGGCTGGATATTCTGGAACAGCACTATTTTGTAACAGTGATGTGGATCAACTCCCTTTCTCCCTGTAACTGCTCCCTATAGCAAATAATTTAATAGAACTGTTTGTTGTTGAGTTTTGTTGAGATTACTTAAAAACATGAACTTCTAATGCCTGACTAGACCATGATGTTGAGAGAGAGTGTTATTACACTAACATCTTCAAACACCAAAAATGATGTTGATGTAACGATGATGTAATTATATTAGATAGCAGCCTTTAGAAAGACTTTGAAATCAAGAGTTACTTAACTAAGGTGTAGATAGTAAGTATAGACCGGAAGTAGAGGCTGGGCATTGTTGTTCACTAATTTACTCCAAGTAGGGAAAGGATGGCGGGGTTGAAAAGTAATAAAGGGGAGTATATATATAAAAAACATGGGGGATTGGAAGTGATGCAGACAATTACATTGATAGAAGATACAATCTATCTGCAATATTAAGCTGATCCCCCCCCCCCCCCCCCCAAATTTTTTTTTATAATAATAAGAAATCGAAAAAACTAGAAATACAACAAAAAAAAGATATAACATTTTTTTAGATACTTAACTGAAATAACACTCTTTGGGCAACAGTTAATAACAAGCTGTTGTGAATATTTGTTTATTTGCCATCTTTCTGAATGGGGTCACTAATTTGCTCGTTTAAACATTTCAAAACATTTCATTGGGCAGATGCTTTAGACAATTTTACTTAATTAATGAATTAATCCTGCCAAGTATTGAAGTGTCACCCAATGAACCACCACTAATTAGATGTTGATTAAAACAGTTTGGACAGAGTCAAGATGGATGCCATGCCTGTAGATGCAGTAGATATATGCAGCATCCATCCCACGGGCCTCTAAACTTCAGTTTGTGTGTGTGTGTGTGTGTGTGTGTGTGTGTGTGTGTGTGTGCGCATGTGTGTGTGTCTGTGTTATTTGTGTGTGTGTGTGTGTGTGTGTGTGTGTGTGTGTGTGTGTGGACCTCTAAACGTTAGTTGCTCAGCCAGACCAGTCCAGTCGCCCTCAGAGAGACTCCATTATGTCCTCACTAGCTTATTGATCCTGTGGGTAGCGAACTGTATCAATACACAACCTGTACGTTAGGATTAGCTGGAGATAAACATCCTCACAGGCCCTTTAAAACAGGTCAGAGTATGCAGTGGGTCCCAAATGGCACCCTATTCCCTATGTAGTGCACTACTTTTGACCAGGGCTCATAGGGCTCTTGTCAAAGGGCTTTGGTCAAAAGTAGTGCACTACATAGGGAATAGGGTGCCATTTGGGACCCAACCATACAGTAGCTGCACAACAGCAAACCGCAACCACACAGGACTGACTTAGTCAACGATCTCTGGCAGTTATACAGATGAGGTAGGTGTTGATGATGATGTAGCTGACCTATCATGGAGCAGGGATGATGATGTAGCTGACCTATCATGGAGGAGGGATGGTGATGTAGCTGACCTATCATGGAGCAGGGATGATGATGTAGCTGACCTATCATGGAGCAGGGATGATGATGTAGCTGACCTATCATGGAGCAGGGATGATGATGTAGCTGACCTATCATGGAGGAGCAGGGATGATGATGTAGCTGACCTATCATGGAGCAGGGATGATGATGTAGCTGACCTATCATGGAGGAGTAGGGATGATGATGTAGCTGACCTATCATGGAGCAGGATGATGATGTAGCTGACCTATCATGGAGCAGGGATGATGATGTAGCTGACCTATCATGGAGGAGCAGGGATGATGATGTAGCTGACCTATCATGGAGGAGCAGGGATGATGATGTAGCTGACCTATCATGGAGCAGGGATGATGATGTAGCTGACCTATCATGGAGCAGGGATGGTGATGTAGCTGACCTATCATGGAGCAGGGATGGTGATGTAGCTGACCTATCATGGAGGAGCAGGGATGATGATGTAGCTGACCTATCATGGAGCAGGGATGATGATGTAGCTGACCTATCATGGAGCAGGGATGGTGATGTAGCTGACCTATCATGGAGGAGCAGGGATGATGATGTAGCTGACCTATCATGGAGGAGCAGGGATGATGATGTAGCTGACCTATCATGGAGGAGCAGGGATGATGATGTAGCTGACCTATCATGGAGCAGGGATGGTGATGTAGCTGACCTATCATGGAGCAGGGATGATGATGTAGCTGACCTATCATGGAGGAGCAGGGATGATGATGTAGCTGACCTATCATGGAGCAGGGATGATGATGTAGCTGACCTATCATGGAGGAGCAGGGATGGTGATGTAGCTGACCTATCATGGAGCAGGGATGGTGATGTAGCTGACCTATCATGGAGGAGCAGGGATGATGATGTAGCTGACCTATCATGGAGGAGCAGGGATGATGATGTAGCTGACCTATCATGGAGCAGGGATGATGATGTAGCTGACCTATCATGGAGGAGCAGGGATGGTGATGTAGCTGACCTATCATGGAGGAGCAGGGATGATGATGTAGCTGACCTATCATGGAGGAGCAGGGATGGTGATGTAGCTGACCTATCATGGAGGAGCAGGGATGATGATGTAGCTGACCTATCATGGAGCAGGGATGGTGATGTAGCTGACCTATCATGGAGGAGCAGGGATGATGATGTAGCTGACCTATCATGGAGCAGGGATGATGATGTAGCTGACCTATCATGGAGCAGGGATGGTGATGTAGCTGACCTATCATGGAGGAGCAGGGATGATGATGTAGCTGACCTATCATGGAGCAGGGATGATGATGTAGCTGACCTATCATGGAGCAGGGATGATGGTGTAGCTGACCTATCATGGAGGAGCAGGGATGGTGATGTAGCTGACCTATCATGGAGCAGGGATGATGATGTAGCTGACCTATCATGGAGCAGGGATGATGATGTAGCTGACCTATCATGGAGCAGGGATGGTGATGTAGCTGACCTATCATGGAGCAGGGATGATGATGTAGCTGACCTATCATGGAGGAGCAGGGATGATGATGTAGCTGACCTTTCATGGAGGAGCAGGGATGGTGATGTAGCTGACCTATCATGGAGCAGGGATGATGATGTAGCTGACCTATCATGGAGCAGGGATGATGATGTAGTTGACCTATCAACTTGATTGGAGTCCACCTGTGGTAAATTCAATTGATTGGACATCATTTGGAAAGGCACACACCTGTCAATAAAAGGTCCCACAGTTGACAGTGCATGTCAGAGCAAAAACCAAGCCACGAGGTCGAAGGAATTGTCCGTAGAGCTCCGAGACAGGATTGTGTCGAGGCACAGATCTGTGGAAGGGTACCAAAAAATGTCTGCAGCATTGAAGGTCCCCAAGAACACAGTGGCCTCCATCATTCTTAAATGGAAGATGTTTGGAACCAGTACGTCCAACCGGCCTCACAACCGCAGACCACGTGTACGGCGACGTGTGGGCGAGCGGTTTGCTGATGTCCACGTTGTCAATAGAGTTCCTCATGGTGGCGGTGGAGTTATGGTATGGGCAGGCATAAGCTACGGACAACGAAAACAATTGCATTTTATTGATGGCAATTTGAACGCACAGAAATACCGTGACGAGATCCTGAGGCCCATTGTGAGGTCAATTTTTTTAAAGGTATCTGTGACCAACAGATGCATATCTGTATTCCCAGTCATGTTAAATCCATAGATTAGGGCCTAATGAATTTATTTCAATTGACTGATTTCCTCATTGTCACGGTTTCGGCCGAGGCGGCTCCTCCTCCTTGTTCGGGCAGGTTTCGCCGGTCGTCGTCTCCGGAGTTCTAGCTGCCACCGCTCTATGTTTCTTGTTTGTTTGGTTTTGTCTGTTAGTCACACCTGTTTTGTGTTAGGTCTCATTTAGCACCCTATTTAGTTTCCTTGTTGTTAGGTTAGTGTTGTGTGTAATTGTTCGTGTCGTGGTTGCGCTACCCGTGTCGGTACGCTATTTTCCTTGTTTCCTCCTGGTGTGTTAGGAGAGTTTACGCACCTGTGAGTGCGCTCGCATTTACGCCTGTGTGCGTCCTTTTGCCTCCGGGCTGTTTTGGATCTATTTTTGTGCTTAAGTAAAGTCTTGTTGGACTTATCCTCTGCTGCCTGCGCCTGATTCTACACCACACCAATACACAGCAACGTGACACTCATATGAACTGTAAATCAGTAAAATCTTTGAAATTGTTGCATGTTGCGTTTTTGTTCAGTATAAATTACATGACCAAAAAATCCCCATCGAAATCCATCAGTTTAAGCTAGAGAGATCTGTTGTTTTGCATTGGATGCGTCTCAATCCACCGCATCAGCGGTGCTTTGCTGGTGACACTGTCGGTGATTTAAATAGAATTCAAAGCATACTTAACCAGCATGGCTACCACAGCATTCTCCACCGATACGCCATCCCATCTGGATTGCGTTTAGTGGGACTATCATTTGTTTTACAACAGGACAATGACCCAACACACCCTGAGGCTGTGTAAGGGCTATTTGACCAAGAAGGAGAGTGATGGAGTGCTGCATCAGATGACCTGGTCTCCACAATCACCCGATCTCAACCCAATTGAGATGGTTTGGGATGAGTTGGACCGCAGAGTGAAGGAATTCATATATCCCGACCACGGGATTTCAACGGGACAGCTGCCCTCTGCCAGGGATTCCTCCTACAACTGGAGTTATACTTATCAAACATCAGCCCGGCTCCATCGTCTCCTGCCTCTCGGGAAAAGCCCTGGAGTGGGCCAACGCGGATCCTCCTTCACTCCAGACCGCGTTGGCCCCACTCCAGGGCTTTTCCAGAGACAACTACAGGGAGTTCGCTCGCCTCTTTCGGGCCGTCTTCGATCACCCGCCCAAAGGTAGAGAGGCGGGCGAGAGGATGGTCCATCTGATGCAGGGGGTGAGGACCGTGCAGGACTTCGCCCTGGAGTTTCGGACTCTAGCGGATGGGTCCGGGTGGAACGAGCGGGCCCTCATCGACCACTTCCGGTGCCACCTACGAGAAGACGTCCGAACGGAGCTAGGCTGCCTGGACACCACATTGTCCTTCAATCAACTGGTGGACATGGCCATCCAGTTGGACAACCTGCTTGCTTCTAGAGGACGTTCTGGAAGGGGCCTGCCCGTTCCGCCCCCCCCCAACCCGGATCACGAGCTGATGGAGCTGGGTGGAGCAGCGATCCGAGAGAGCGGAGGACGACAGCGCCAGAGTGCAGAGGGAGGTGTTTAGTCCCAGGATCCTTAGCTTAGTGATGAGCTTTGAGGGCACTATGGTGTTGAATGCTGAGCTGTAGTCAATGAATAGCATTCTCACGTAGGTGTTCGTCTTGTCCAGGTGGGAAAGGGCAGTGTGGAGTGCAATAGAGATTGCATCATCTGTGGATCTGTTGGGGCGGTATGCAAATTTGAGTGGGTCTAGGGTTTCTGGGATAATGGTGTTGATGTGAGCCATGACCAGCCATTCAAAGCACTTCATGGCTACAGACGTCAGTGCTACGGGTCGGTAGTCATTTAGGCAGGTTATCTTAGTGTCCTTGGGCACGGGGACTATGGTGGTCTGCTTGAAACATGTTGGTATTACAGACTCAGTCAGGGACATGTTGAAAATGAGTGAAGACACTTGCCAGTTGGTCAGCACAAGCTCGGAGTACACGTCCTGGTATTCCGTCTGGCCCTGCGGCCTTGTGAATGTTGACCTGCTTAAAAGTCTTACTCACATCGGCTACGGAGAGCGTGATCACATAGTCATCCGGAACAGCTGGTGCTCTCATGCATGCTTCAGTGTTGCTTGCCTCGAAGCGAGCATAGAAGTGGTTTAGCTCGTCTGGTAGGCTTGTGTCACTGGGAAGCTCGCGGCTATGCTTCCCTTTGTAGTCTGTAATAGTTTTCAAGCCCTGCCACATCCGACGAGCGTCAGAGCCGGTGTAGTACGATTCAATCTTAGTCCTGTATTGACTCTTTTCCTGTTTGATGGTTCGTCGGAGGGCATAGCGGGATTTCTTATAAGCGTCCGGGTTAGAGTCCCGCTCCTTGAAAGCGGCAGCTCTACCCTTTAGCTCAGTGCGGATGTTTCCTGTAATCCATGGCTTCTGGTTGGGGTATGTACGTACGGTCACTGTGGGGACGACATCATCAATGCACTTATTGATGAAGCCAGTGACTGATGTGGTGTACTCCTCAATGCTATCTGAAGAATCCCGGAACATGTTCCAGTCTGTGCTAGCAAAACAGTCCTGTAGCTTAGCATCTGCGTCATCTGACCACTTTTTTATTAACCGAGTCACTGGTGCTTCTGTTACGCCCCTGAAAAAGGGGAGAAATAATCACGAGAGTGATGCAGTTATGTTTCCTCACTGAAAACTTTAGTATAATCCTTTTACAAAAATACCACATTTTACAGAACAACAGATCTACAGGAACTAGATAGTTTTGTAGGGTACAAAGCTTATTCAAGTCACAACAGCATAAACTGTAATTCACTAAAACATATACAAATGTTTCAATATACAGTGAGGGAAAAACGTTTTTGTTCCCCTGCTGATTTTGTACGTTTGCCCACTCACAAAGAAATGATCAGTCTATAATTTTAATGGTAGGTTTATTTGAACAGTGAGAGACAGAATAACAACAACAAAATCCAGAAAAATGCATGTCAAAAATGTTATAAATTGATTTGCATTTTAATGAGGGAAATAAGTATTTGACCCCTCTGCAAAACATGACTTAGTACTTGGTGGAAAAACCCTTATTGGCAATCACAGAGGTCAGACGTTTCTTGTAGTTGGCCACCAGGTTTGCACACATCTCAGGAGTGATTTTGTCCCACTCCTCTTTGCAGATCTTCTCCAAGTCATTAAGGTTTCGAGGCTGACGTTTGGCAACTCGAACCTTCAGCTCCCTCCACAGATTTTCTATGGGATTAAGGTCTGGAGACTGGCTAGGCCACTCCAGGACCTTAATGTGCTTCTTCTTGAGCCACTCCTTTGTTGCCTTGGCTGTGTGTTTTGGGTCATTGTCATGCTGGAATACCCATCCACGACCCATTTTCAGTGCCCTGGCTGAGGGAAGGAGGTTCTCACCCAAGATTTGACGGTACATGGCCCCGTCCATCGTCCCTTTGATGCGGTGAAGTTGTCCTGTCCCCTTAGCAGAAAAACACCCCCAAGCATAATGTTTCCACCTCCATGTTTGACGGTGGGGACGGTGTTCTTGGGGTCATAGGCAGCATTCCTCTTCCTCCAAACACGGCGAGTTGAGTTGATGCCAAAGAGCTCGATTTTGGTCTCATCTGACCACAACACTTTCACCCAGTTCTCCTCTGAATCATTCAGATGTTCATTGGCAAACTTCAGACGGGCCTGTATATGTGCTTTCTTGAGCAGGGGGACCTTGCGGGCGCTGCAGGATTTCAGTCCTTCACGGCGTAGTGTGTTACCAATTGTTTTCTTAATGACTATGGTCCCAGCTGCCTTGAGATCATTTACCAGATCCTCCTGTGTAGTTCTGGGCTGATTCCTCACTGTTCTCATGATCATTGCAACTCCACGAGGTGAGATCTTGCACGGAGCCCATGGCCGAGGGAGGTTGACAGTTCTTTTGTGTTTCTTCCATTTGCGAATAATCGCACCAACTGTTGTCACCTTCTCACCAAGCTGCTTTGCGATGGTCTTGTAGCCCATTCCAGCCTTGTGTAGGTCTACAATCTTGTCCCTGACATCCTTGGAGAGCTCTTTGGTCTTGGCCATGGTGGAGAGTTTGGAATCTGATTGATTGATTGCTTCTGTGGACAGGTGTCTTTTATACAGGTAACAAGCTGAGATTAGGAGCACTCCCTTTAAGAGTGTGCTCCTAATCTCAGCTTGTTACCTGTATAAAAGACAGCTGGGAGCCTGAAATCTTTCTGATTGAGAGGGGGTCAAATACTTATTTCCCTCATTAAAATGCAAATCAATTTATAACATTTTTGACATGCGTTTTTCTCGATTTTTTTGTTGTTATTCTGTCTCTCACTGTTAAAATAAACCTACCATTAAAATTATAGACTGATAATTTCTTTGTCAGTGGGCAAACGTACAAAATCAGCAGGGGATCAAATACTTGTTTCCCTCACTGTAACTGTCAAACACAAAGTAGCTTTAGCTCAGTAACCCATAACTACATTTATCAACCATGTCAACAAAGTATTCGAAACACATTATACAAATAACCCCAAATATATTATTAACAGCGCACATGTTCATTCACAATTAACATAAAATGGCAGCTGCTCTCAGTACGAAGCTATTCTTCGCTGCAACCAAGCAGGTTTCACTCACACACGCAACTATTACTCTCTTCAACTTAACTCTAACTTACTCAAGATGTTACTAACACATACCTTAAACTCTCTTGACATGTTAGCAAGTTACTACATTCAAATTAACTCGTTTTATATCAATAACGTACCTGAAAAAGGGGAGAAATAATCACGAGAGTGATGCAGTTATGTTTCCTCACTGAAAACTTTAGCATAATGAGGAAAAAGACCGCGATTTCCCCAGAAAGTTGGGTGGAGACCAGAGCAATCGATCTCAGGCTCATAGATTAAGAGCATTTAGTAGATCACAGATTAACACTTTTACCCTTAAATTAGGCACCACAAAATAAAGTAGTCAATATAACGTTTACACATTCCTCTTACAATATTTACCCTTTGTACACTTAACGGATTTTAACACAATTATGAATTTTATCAATCTCTATGAACTAGTACTGAATGCATGATCTTTTTAACCTTAGATATTTTAAGATCCTTACATACCATGAACTTACTAATACTTTTTAGTGTATAACAGGCTATGAATATGTCCTTTAACCTGTCACACTTCCTGCTTTAGTTTTTGCTTATAAGCAGGAATCAGGAGGATAGAGTTATGGTCAGATTTGCCAAATGGAGGGCGAGGGAGAGCTTTGTATGCGTCTCTGTGTGTGGAGTAAAGGTGGTCTAGAGTTTTTTTTCCTCTGGTTGCACATTTAACATGCTGGTAGAAATTAGGTAGAACGGATTTAAGTTTCCCTGCATTAAAGTCCCCGGCCACTAGGAGCGCTGCCTCTGGATGAGCGTTTTCCTGTTGATTTATGGCCTTATACAGCTCATTCAGTGCAATCTTAATGCCAGCATTGGTTTGTGGTGGTAAATAGACAGCTATGAAAAATATAGATGAAAACCCTCTTGGTAAATAGTGTGGTCTACAGCTTATCATAAGATACTCTACCTCAGGCGAGCAAAACCTCTAGACTTCCTTAGTATTTGATGTTGTGCACCAGCTGTTGTTTACAAATATACACAGACCACCACCCCTTGTCTTACCGGAGTCAGCCGTTCTATCCTGCCGATGTAGCATATAGCCCGCCAGCTGTATGTTATCCATGTTGTCGTTCACCCACGACTCGGTGAAACATAAGATATTACAGTTTTTAATGTCCCGTTGGTAGGATAACCGTAATCTTAGGTCATCCAATTTATTTTCCAATGATTGAAGATTGGCTAATAGGATTGATGGGAGCTGCAGTTTACTCGCTCGCCGTCGGATCCTTACAAGGCACCCCAACCTACGTCCACGATATCTCCGTCTCATGCGAATGACGGGGATTTGGGCCTTGTCGGGTGTCTGTAGGATATCCTTCGCGGCCGCCTCGTTGAAGAAAAATTATTCGTCCAATAAGAGGTGAGTAATCGCTGTCCTGATATCCAGAAGCTCTTTTTGGTTATAAGAGACGATGGCAGAAACATTATGTACAAAATAAATTACAAATAACGCGGAAAAACACACATAATAGTACAATTGGTTAGAGGGCTGTAAAACGGCAGCCATCTTCTCCGGCGCCATTCATCTGTATACTACTACTACTACTACTGCTATCTACTGCTTCTACTACTACTACTACTACTACTACTACTACTACTACTACTACTACTACAACTACTACTACTACTACTACTGCTACTACTACTACTACTGCTACTACTACTACTACTACTACTACTGCTGATGCTACTACTGCTGCTACTACTTCTACTGCTACTACTACTACTGCTGCTATCTACTACTACTACTGCTGCTAGCTTCACTCACTTTCAACACGTTTATCAGATAGTTATATAGCGGCAAGAATGGAGTCAATAATGGGCTAAGATGGCAGCCGCTACTCAGCACTGTCCTGTTGCTGCTTCTAGGCCCATATTAATATATGTAGCCTTAGAAATAAGGTTCATGAAATCAATAACTTGCTAACATCAGATAACATTCATATATTAGCCATTTATGAGACTCACTTAAACAATTCATTTGATGATACAGCAGTAGCAATACAAGGATATAACATCTATAGAGACAGGAATGCTTGTGAGGGAGGTGTTGCTGTATATATTCAGAGCCATATCCCTGTAATGCTTAGAGAAGATCTTATGTCAAGTGTTATTGAAGTGTTGTGGTGCAGGTTCACCTGGCATATCTAAAGCCTTTTATTTTGGGGTGTTGCTATAGGACACCAAGTGCTGACAGTCAGTATCTAAATAATATGTGTGAAATGTTTGATAGTGTATGTGAGGTCTACTTTCTTGGGGACCTGAATATTGACTGGTTTTCATGAAGCTGTCCACTCAAGAGGAAGCTTCTCACTGTAACCAGTGCCTGTAATCTGTTTCAGGTTATTAAAAAACCTACCAGGGTGTTTACAATCACTACAGGAACATGATCATCCACATGTATCGATCTCATTTTACTAATACTGTAGAGCTTTGTTCTAAAGCTTTATCCATACCCATTGGATGCAGTGATCACAAGATAATGGCTATATCCAGGAAAGCTAAAGTTCCAAAAGCTGGGCCTAAAATAGTGTATAAGAGATCATACAAAAGATTTAGCAGCAATTCTTACTTATGTGGATGATGTTAAAAATATTTGTTGGTCTGATGTGATTAATAAGGAGCATCCAGACGCTGCACTTGATGAATTTATGAAATTCCTGCTTCCAATTATTGATAAACATGCACCTGTTAAGAAACTGACTGTTAGAACTGTTAAGGCTCCATGGATTGATGAGGAATTGAAAAACTGTCTGGTTGAAAGAGACGGGGCAAAAGGAGTGGCTAATAAGTCTGGCTGCACATCTGACTGGCTGACTTACTGCAAATTGAGAAATTATGTGACTAAACTCAACAAAAAGAAGAAGAAACTGTATTATGAAGCCAAGATCAATGATATAAAGAATGATGGAAAAAAAAAACTTTGGAGTACTTTAAATGAAATGATGGGCACAAAGACAAATTCAACTCCCATCTTTCATCGAATCAGATGGCTTATTCATCACAAAACCATTTGATGTTGCCAATTATTTTAATGATTACTTCATTGGCAAAGTGGGCAAACTTAGGCACGAAATGCCAACAACGAACAGAGCGCCATCGTACTCAAGTATTAAAAAAAACAAATAATGAAAGAAAAGCATTGAAAGTTTGAATTTTGTAAAGTTAGTGTAGGAGAGGTGGGAAAATGATTGTTATCGATCAATAATGACAAACCTCCTGGCATTGACAACTTAGATGGAAAGCTACTGAGGATGGTAGCTGACTCTATAGCCACTCCTATCTGTCATATCTTTAATCTGAGTCTAGAGGAAAGTATTTGTCCTCAGGCCTGGAGGGAAGCCAAAGTAATTCCGCTACCCAAGAATGGTAAAGCGGCCTTTACTGGTTCTAACAGCAGACCTATCAGCTTGCTGCCAGCTCTTAGCAAACTGTTGGAAAAAATTGTGTTTGACCAAATACAATGCTACTTCTCTGTAAACAAATTAGCAACATACTTTCAACATGCTTATAGAGAAGGGCACTCAACATGTACTGCACTGACACAAATGACTGATGATTGGTTGAAAGAAATTGATAATAAGAAGATTGTGGGGCTGTACTGTTAGAGTTCAATTCAGCCTTTGATATTATTGACCATAACCTGTTGTTGAGAAAACGTATGTGTTATGGCTTTTCAACCTCTGCCATATCGTGGATTCAAAGCTATCTATCTAATAGAATGGCTGCTGAATGGCATATTATAATAGAACTCAGAGGGTTTTCTGTAATGGAATCTTCTCTGATGTCAAACATGTAAAGTGTGGTGTACCACAGGGTAGCTCTCTAGGCCCTCTTCTCTTTTCTATTTTTACCAATGACCTGCCACTGGCATTAAACAAAGCGTGTGTGTCCATGTCTGCTGATGATTCAACCATATACGCATCAGAAACCACAGCTAATGAAGTCACTGAAACCCTTAACAAAGAGTTGCAGTCTGTTTTAGAATGGGTGGCCAGTAATAAACGGGTCCTGAACATCTCTAAAACTAAGAGCATTGTATTTGGTACAAATCATTTCCTAAGTTCTAGACCTCAGCTGAATCTGGTAATGAATGGTGTGGCTGTTAAACAAGTTGAAGAGACTAAATAACTTGGTTTACCTTAGATTGTAAACTGTCATGGTCAAAGAAAATATAGATCCAATGGTTGTAAAGATGGGGAGAGGTCTGTCTGTAATAAAGAGATGCTCTGCTTTTTTGACACCACACTCCACAAAGCAAGTCCTGCAGGCTCTAGTTTTGTCTTATCTTGATTATTGTCCAATCATATGGTCAAGTGCTGCAAAGAAAGACCTTGTTAAGCTGCAGCTGGCCCAGAACAGAGCGGCACGTCTTGCTCTTTATTGTAATCAGAGGGCTGATATTGATGCTATGCATGCCAGTCTCTCTTGGCTAAGAGTTGAGGAGAGACTGACTGCATCACTTCTTATTTTTATAAGAAACATGACTGTGTTGGAAATTCCAAATTGTTTGCATAGTCAACTTACACACAGCTCTGACACACACACTTACCCCACCAGACATGCCGCCAGGGGTCTTTTCACAGTCAATTCAAGGAAACGTACAGTATTATCCAGAGCCATGAGTGCATAGCTCCCTTCCATCTTATATAGCACAAGTGAACAGCAAACCTGTTTTCAAAAAACGAATAAAGCAACACCTCATGGCACATTGCCTCTCCCCCGTGTGACCTACTTGTCGTGTGTATGTACTGACTGATAGATGCTCACACACACTACATGTTAATGTTTTTAAATGTATGTAAATTGTAAAGTATTTAGTCTGTAATTTATTTTTAGTTAGATGTCGGACCCCGGTAAGACTAGCTGTCTCCATTGGCGTCTGCTAATGATCCTAATCAAATCAAATCAAAAACACACCCAGGTACTGTATAAACACACGTATACACACCTGCACATCCCTCACGCGCACACACACACGCTACCGGTACATCACACACACACGCTACCGGTACATCACACACACACGCTACCGGTACATCACACACACACACACTACATCACACACACACGCTACCGGTACATCACACACACACGCTACCGGTACATCACACACACACGCTACCGGTACATCACACACACACGCTACCGGTACATCACACACACACGCTACCGGTACATCACATACACACACGCTACATCACACACACACGCTACCGGTACATCACACACACACACGCTACATCACACACACACGCTACCGGTACATCACACACACACGCTACCGGTACATCACACACACACGCTACCGGTACATCACACACACACGCTACCGGTACATAACACACGTATCACTTCATACTACCGGTACATCACACACGTATCACTTCATACTACCGGTACATCACACACGTATCACTTCATACTACCGGTACATCACACACACACACGCTACATCACACACACACGCTACCGGTACATCACACACACACGCTACCGCTACATATCACACACGCTACCGGTACATCACACACGTATCACTTCATACTACCGGTACATCACACACACACGCTACCGGTACATCACACACACACGCTACCGGTACATCACAAACACACGCTACCGGTACATCACAAACACACGCTACCGGTACATCACATACACACGCTACCGGTACATCACACACGTATCACTTCATACTTCATCGGTATTTGATGGCGACATTATAAGTAATATTATCACTTTTTAGATGGTTTCAAAACTACCAGGATGTAAGGAGGAATCATGCGATCCTGAAAAACACAAGAAATCATTGGCTAAATAGATACAGATGACGATTGGTCCACAAGTTCCAAGGTTCTCTGGATTCTCAGGCTGACACATCCAGAGCCGGGAGAGGGGCTGGGGGGGGGGGGGGGGGGGGAGAGGGGAAGAGAGAGAGAGAATAGAGGAAAAATAGACAGAGAGAGAGAGAGAGAGAACAAGAGACAGAGAGAGAGAGAGAGAGAGAACAAGAGACAGAGAGAGAGAGAGAGAGCAGGAGGGGAAATGAATAAGCATTAGTCTTTTATGAGGGAATATCTGATGACTTGTTACACTGCAATGCAGCTCCATTGCCATTTCCCAAATTACATCCCTTTGGAGACGATTAAGACGTGTTTACTATTGTTTCTCCTCCCTCTCTCTCCACCCTCCTCCCTCTCTCTCTCCACCCTCCCCCCTCTCTCTCTCCACCCTCCTCCCTCTCTCTCCACCCTCCTCCCTCTCTCTCTCCACCCTCCCCCCTCTCTCTCTCCACCCTCCTCCCTCTCTCTCCACCCTCCTCCCTCTCTCTCCACCCTCCTCCCTCTCTCTCTCCACCCTCCTCCCTCTCTCTCCACCCTCCTCCCTCTCTCTCCACCCTCCTCCCTCTCTCTCTCCACCCTCCTCCCTCTCTCTCTCCACCCTCCCCCCTCTCTCTCTCCACCCTCCTCCCTCTCTCTCCACCCTCCTCCCTCTCTCTCCACCCTCCTCCCTCTCTCTCCACCCTCCTCCCTCTCTCTCCACCCTCCTCCCTCTCTCTCTCCACCCTCCTCCCTCTCTCTCTCCACCCTCCTCCCTCTCTCTCTCCACCCTCCTCCCTCTCTCTCTCCACCCTCCCCCCTCTCTCTCTCCACCCTCCTCCCTCTCTCTCCACCCTCCTCCCTCTCTCTCTCCACCCTCCTCCCTCTCTCTCTCCACCCTCCTCCCTCTCTCTCTCCACCCTCCTCCCTCTCTCTCCACCCTCCTCCCTCTCTCTCTCCACCCTCCCTCTCTCTCTCTCCACCCTCCTCCCTCTCTCTCCACCCTTCTCCCTCTCTCTCTCCACCCTCCTCCCTCTCTCTCTCCACCCTCCTCATCCACCTTTCTTTGTCATCTTAATTTCACTGCAGCAAATCCATAATTCACTTCCTATTCGCCCGGCCCTATTGTATTTTCCATGTGAAGTTTGTGTTCTAGTGGGATTCCGTTCTAGCGCCACAAGGCAGGGGATTCATAGTGGGATCAATGAATACACCACTACAGGACTTGGCACCAAGAAACCCTCTACGGCCCCAAACACAAAGGATGAACAAATTGGAGGAGATATAAGAGCGAACTCATTAGCGGTTTTAAATCAGGTTCCCAATCTCTGCCTGCGTCCCAAATGGCACCCTATTCCCTATATAGTGCGCTACTTTTGACCAGAGCCCTACAGGTCAATCAAAATGTGGTGCACTATATAGGGAATAGGGTGCCATTTGGGACGCAAGCCACTGTGTTTTATCCATAGCAGGCAGGAAGAGAGGCAGGCGTCTCCGTTGAGTGTGCCGAGTCCTCTCGGACTTCCAATCTGATTACAACCCACAATGCATCACTTCAAAGACTCCTCTCCTAGTTCTCACATTGAACTACAGTCTGAGAAGGGGCGTCCCAAATAGCACCCTATTTATTATGTAATGCACTACTTTTAACCAGAGCCCCATGGTCAAAAATTAGTGCACTACATAGGTTCACTGAAGTTTACTGTGTCTTGAGTCCCAAATGACACCCTATATTCTACTATTATACTGGGCTCTGGTCAAAGGTAGTGCACTAGATAGGGTGATAGGGTGGCATTTGGATGCAGCTCGTCGTCACAACCCCAATAGGTTAACATTACACACATTATTAACAGAATATTTGGGACACAGCCTCAGTCTGAGCCCCACTCTCTCTACTCTCTCTGCGTGTGCCTCATATTTAGTCAGGACAGAGGACACAGATGTGTTGGCAGTTAGATAGTTTATTTTTCTCTCCACTTAAAAACACTTCCATCTCAGACAGACAGACAGACAGAGCCCATGTGAACTCGCAATGAACTTCCTCCTCCCCCTCCTCCAAATGCATGACATTCTCTCTTCGAGTCTATTTCGGTGAGCGACGGAGCACAGAATTATGGTCATTATGCATGATCACCTCTTCCTTGTTTGGCTGTTTTGCTGTTCCTTCCTTCCTTCTTTCCTTCCTTCTTTCTTTCCTTCTTTCTTTCCTTCTTTCTCCTTCCTTCCTTCCTTCCTTCCTTCCTTCCTTCCTTCCTTCCTTCCTTCCTTCCTTCCTTCCTTCCTTCCTTCCTTCCTTCCTTCCTTCCTTCTTTCCTTCCCTGTTTGGCTGTTTTGCTGTTCCTTCCTTGCTTCTTTCCTTCCGTGTTTCATCCTAGTTGTTGTGTACGAACTGCAAACTGACAGACATACTTTTATGGAGTGCACCTAGCTACTTTTAGAGTTGAGCCATCCACACTCCATCCTCACACTCGTTTTCCAATGCAGGGAAAGAGGAATTAGAAACGGTCTACTATGACTATTGAATGGCCATAAAGTAAATATGTTTTGTTTCGGAGATATGAGAACACAGGATCCAGATGATATGAGAACACAGGATCCAGATGATATGAGAACACAGGATCCAGATGATATGAGAACACAGGATCCAGATGATATGAGAACACAGGATCCAGATGATATGAGAACACAGGATCCAGATGATATGAGAACACAGGATCCAGATGATATGAGAACACAGGATCCAGATGATATGAGAACACAGGATCCAGATGATATGAGAACACAGGATCCAGATGATATGAGAACACAGGATCCAGATGATATGAGAACACAGGATCCAGATGATATGAGAACACAGGATCCAGATGATATGAGAACACAGGATCCAGATGATATGAGAACACAGGATCCAGATGCGTTTGAGCTCTTCTAAAGTTGAACTTAAATAAACTTCAGTTTGATTGACTATTGAGCACCTAGACGTAACATAAACAAGCCTTTCTGTTGACGGCTGGGAAAAGTTTCATTCTACACGTCAAGACCCTGTACTACAAAGCACTGGCTGGAACATTTAGACACATCTTCATAAAAAAACGCTATTATTTTGTAGCGCAAATGACTACACCCCTGTCAACAAACAGGACTACACCCCTGTCAACAAACAGGACTACACCCCTGTCAACAAACAGGACTACACCCCTGTCAACAAACCGGACTACACCCCTGTCAACAAACAGGACTACACCCCTGTCAACAAACAGGACTACTCCCCTGTCAACAAACAGGACTACACCCCTGTCAACAAACAGGACTACACCCCTGTCAACAAACAGGACTACACCCCTGTCAACAAACATTTACATATGTTGACATTTTAGTCATTTATCACTGCAAAACACATTGACCTCTGACCTCTCGTCTGTCTGGTGTTGTTGTCTGGGAGCCTGAAAGTTAGGGCTGTATCCCAAATGGCACACTATTCCCCATATAGTGCACTACTTTAGACCAGAGGATGCCACCCTATTCCCTATATAGTGCACTACTTTAGACCAGAGGATGCCACCCTATTCCCTATATAGTGCACTACTTTAGACCAGAGGATGCCACCCTATTCCCCATATAGTGCACTACTTTAGACCAGAGGATGCCACCCTATTCCCTATATAGTGCACTACTTTAGACCAGAGAATGGCACCCTATTCCCTATATAGTGCACTACTTTAGACCAGAGGATGCCACCCTATTCCCTATATAGTGCACTACTTTAGACCAGAGGATGCCACCCTATTCCCTATATAGTACACTACTTTAGACCAGAGGATGCCACCCTATTCCCCATATAGTGCACTACTTTAGACCAGAGGATGCCACCCTATTCCCTATATAGTGCACTACTTTAGACAAGAGCCCACAGGTGAATAGGGTGCCATTTGGGACGTAACCGGAGTTAATCTGTGGGTGGAAAGTTATTATTAGATACTATCCTTCATCTATCTGATTGGATACACAACACTGTTCCGTTCATACAGTGCATTCAGAGCCCTTCACTTGTTCCACATTTTGTTACGTTACAGCCTTATTCTAAAATTGATTTTTTTTTAAAATAAAAATCTACACACAATACCCAATAATGAAAAAGCAAAAACAGGTTTTTATACATTTTTGCAAATGTATAAAAAAAACAATAACTGAAATATCACATTTACATAAGTATTCAGACCCTTTACTCAGTACTTTGTTGAAGCACCTTTGGCAGCGATTACAGCCTTGAGTCTTCTTGGGTGTGACGCTACAAGCTTGGCACATCTTTATTTGGGGAGTTTCTCACATTCTTCTCTGCAGATCCTCTCAAGCTCTGTCAGGTTGGATGAGGAGCGTCGCTGCACAGCTATTTTCAGGTCTCTCCAGAGATGTTCGATCGGGTTCAAGTCCGGGCTCTGGCTGGGCCACTCAAGGACATTCAGAGACTTGTCCCAAAGCCACTCCTGTGTTGTCTTGGCTGTGTGCTTAATCTGAGGTCCTGAGCGCTCTAGAGCAGGTTTTCATCAAGGATCTCTCTATACTTTGTTCCGTTCATCGTTCCCTCGATCCTGACTAGTCTCCCAGTCCCTGACGCTGAAAAACATCCCTAAAGCATGCTGCTGCCACCACCATGCTTCACCGTAGGGATGGTATTAGCCAGGTGATGAGCGGTGCCTGGTTTCCTCCAGACGTGACGCTTGTCATTCAGGCCAAAGAGTTCAATCTTGGTTTTATCAGACCAGAGAATCTTGTTTCTCATGGTCTGAGAGTCCTTTAGGTGCCTTTTGGCAAACTCCAAGCGAGCTGTCATGTGCCTTTTACTGAGGAGTGGCTTCTGTTTGGCCACTACATTTACATTTACATTTACGTCATTTAGCAGACGCTCTTATCCAGAGCGACTTACAAATTGGTGCATTCACCTTATAGCCAGTGGGATAACCACTTTAAAATATTATTATTATTATTTTATTAATTTTTTTGGGGGGGTGGGGTAAGGGGGGGTAGAAGGATTACTTAATCCTATCCCAGGTATTCCTTAAAGAGGTGGGGTTTCAAGTGTCTCCGGAAGGTGGTGAGTGACTCCGCTGTCCTGGCGTCGTGAGGGAGCTTGTTCCACCATTGGGGTGCCAGAGCAGCGAACAGTTTTCATTGGGCTGAGCGGGAACTGTGCTTCCATAGAGGTAGGGGTGCCAGCAGGCCAGAGGTGGATGAACGCAATGCCTCGTTTGGGTGTAGGGACTGATCAGAGCCTGAAGGTACGGAGGTGCCGTTCCCCTCACAGCTCCATAGGCAAGCACCATGGTCTTGTAGCAGATGCGAGCTTCAACTGGAAGCCAGTAGAGTGTGCGGAGGAGCGGGGGGACGTGAGAGAACTTGGGAAGGTTGAACACCAGACAGGCTGCGGCATTCTGGATGAGTTGTAGGGGTTTAATGGCACAGGCAGGGAGCCCAGCCAACAGTGAGTTGCAGTAATCCAGACAGGAGATGACAAGTGCCTGGATTAGGACCTCTGCCGCTTCCTGTGTAAGGCAGGGTCGTACTCTCCGAATGTTGTAGAGCATGAACCTACAGGATCGGGTCACCGCCTTGATGTTAGCGGAGAACGACAGGGTGTTGTCCAGGGTCATGCCAAGGCTCTTCGCACTCTGGGAGGAGGACACAACAGAGTTGTCAACCGTGATGGCGAGATCATGGAACGGGCATTCCTTCCCCGGGAGGAAGAGCAGCTCCGTCTTGCCGAGGTTCAGCTTGAGGTGGTGATCCGTCATCCACACTGATATGTCTGCCAGACATGCAGAGATGCGATTCGCCACCTGGTTATCAGAAGGGGGAAAGGAGAAGATTAGTTGTGTGTCGTCTGCGTAGCAATGATAGGAGAGGCCATGTGAGGATATGACAGAGCCAAGAGACTTGGTGTATAGCGAGAATAGGAGAGGGCCTAGAACTGAGCCCTGGGGGACACCAGTGGTGAGAGCACGTGGTGCGGAGACAGATTCTCGCCACGCCACTTGGTAGGAGCGACCGGTCAGGTAGGACGCAATCCAAGAGTGAGCCGCGCCGGAGATGCCCAGCTCGGAGAGGGTGGAGAGGAGGATCTGATGGTTCACAGTATCAAAGGCAGCACACAGGTCTAGAAGGAAAAGAGCAGAGGAGAGAGAGTTAGCTTTAGCAGTGCGGAGAGCCTCCGTGACACAGAGAAGAGCAGTCTCAGTTGAATGACCAGTCTTGAAACCTGACTGGTTTGGATCAAGAAGGACATTCTGAGAGAGATAGCAAGAGAGTTGGCTAAAGACGGCACGCTCAAGAGTTTTGGAGAGAAAATAAAGAAGGGATACTGGTCTGTAGTTGTTGACATCAGAGGGATCGAGTGTTGGTTTTTTGAGAAGGGGTGCAACTCTCGCTCTCTTGAAGACAGAAGGGACATAGCCAGCGGTAAAGGATGAGTTGATGAGCGAGGTGAGGTAAGGGAGAAGGTCACCGGAGATGGTCTGGAGAAGAGAGGAGGGGAAAGGGTCAAGCGGGCAGGCAGATGCTTGGAATTTAGAGTGGTAGAAAGTGGCTTTAGCAGCAGAAACAGATGAAAATGTAAAAAAAGAAAATGTAGTGAGGAGGGAGAGAAAAGATGCCAGGTCAACAGGGAGTCTAGTTTTCCTCCATTTCCGCTCAGCTGCCCGGAGCACTGTTCTATGAGCTCGCAATGAGTCATCAAGCCACGGAGCAGGAGGGGAGGGCCGAGCCGGCCGGGAGGATAAGGGACATAGAGAGTCAAAGGAGGCAGAAAGGGAGGAGAGGAGGGTTGAGGAGGCAGAATCAGGAAATTGGAGGTAGAAGGATTGAGCAGAGGGAAGAGATGATAGGATGGAAGAGGAGAGAGTAGCGGGAGAGAGAGAGCGAAGGTTGCGACGGCGCATTACCATCTGAGTAGGGGCAGAGTGAGTAGTGTTGGAGGAGAGCGAGAGAGAAAAGGATACAAAGTAGTGGTCAGAGACATTGAGGGGAGTTGCAGTGAGATTAGTTGAAGAACAGCATCTAGTAAAGATGAGGTCAAGCATATTGCCTGCCTTGTGAGTAGGGGGGGACGGTGAGAGGGTGAGGTCAAAAGAGGAGAGGAGTGGAAAGAAGAAGGCAGAGAGAAATGAGTCAAAGGTAGACGTAGGGAGGTTGAAGTCACCCAAAACTGTGAGGGGTGAGCCATCCTCAGGAAAGGAACTTATCAAGGCGTCAAGCTCATTGATGAACTCTCCAAGGGAACCTGGAGGGCGATAAATGACAAGGATGTTAAGCTTGAATGGGCTAGTGACTGTGACAGCATGGAATTCAAATGAGGAGATAGACAGATGGGTCAGGGGAAAAAGAGAGAATGTCCACTTGGGAGAGATGAGGATTCCTGTGCTACCACCCCGCTGACCAGATGCTCTCGGGGTATGCGAGAACACATGGTCATACGAGGAGAGAGCAGTAGGAGAAGCAGTGTTTTCTGTGGTAGGTAATCCATGTTTCCGTCAGCGCCAAGAAGTCGAAGGACTGGAGGGTAGCATAGGCTGAGATGAACTCTGCCTTGTTGGCAGCAGAACGGCAGTTCCAGAGGCTGCCTGAGACCTGGAACTCCACGTGGGTGGTGCGTGCAGGGACCACCAGGTTAGAGAGGCAGCAGCCACGCAGTGTGAGGCGTTTGTATGGCCTGTGCGGAGAGGAGAGAACAGGGATAGACAGAGGCAGAGTTGACAGGCTACAGAAAATGGCTACAATAATGCAAAGGAGATCGGAATGAAATGAAGTAAACATCTGGGAAAGGAGAGAGCGGGGCCTCCCTCACTTACGTTTCACTGAAACACCCAAATATAACTCTCCCAACTTCCACCTCAGAAACTATAATTGTTGTAAACTACAGCGGTTCAATGTATTCTAGGAATAGACTAACTTAGTTTATTCAGCTAGCTAACTGGGTACAGTATTCCTCCATGAAAATCGTCCAGGGCACCTAGTCATATGAAGCCACAGCCAACCAGCATGCCGGACTCCAACAACACGGTTTAGCACCAATACTCGGCCACAACAAACCACCAGTGTGTCAACACGCCAAGCAGATCATTTGTGTCCGTGTCTAACGTTGTGGGTTAGTCCCGACAGCTTGAGCGAGTCCGTCGTCAACTTATTCAGCCAGTTAGTTATCTAGAATAGTTAGCATACTAGCTAGCCATTGCTTTCAGACAAAGAAGAAACCCCTCTTCCCACGGCACGAACACACAGAGAGAGCCAAGCTAACGTTAACTAGTCACCCATGTCCCGAATTCCCTTGAACGACTCTGGTTACCAGTATGTAAAAACAAAACACAAATGTAGGTTATAACTTACCCCTAGCAGCTACTGTTAGCTAGCCAAGTGCAAAGCTAGCCACTGAATTGACTCAGCCAGTTCGCGTCTGTTCGCTAGGTCGTTCCAGCCATGGTTTTGTAGCTATCCAGGTAGCAACAAGCTAGCCAAATTTCAAGCACAGTAGCCACTTACTACCTAACGTTAACGCTTCAGACAATGAGGTTAGAAAAACAGCTGAATGGTAGGCATTATTGTATGTAATTATTGTAGGCAGCTAGCTGGCGTAATTACAGGTACTCTCAGGCGTGAAACAACTATCCACAGTTGCAAATAGTTACCAGTAGCTACCCGCCAGCCAGTCCAGGTAGTGGGTTAGCTAGCTTCGTGCCTCACCGGGCTCAGCCGAATACAATACCAACCTACAACAATTACATACAACAACCCACGATAACTACATACAATACCTAACTACAATCTAAAAACATAGTTTAAGCTTTACTCGACAAAGCCCAAACTATGTAAAAAAAGACATATAAGCCAAGCTTACCTCCCGCCAGAGAGAGACACAACCTCACCCGTAACACTGCCATAAAGGCCTGATTTGGTGGAGTGATGCAGAGATGGTTGTCCTTCTGGAAGGTTCTCCCATCTCCACAGAGGAACTCTGGAGCTCTGTCAGAGTGACCATCTGGTTCTTGGTCACCTCCCTGACCAAGGCCCTTCTCCCCTGATTGCTCAGTTTGGCCGGGCGGCCAGCTCTAGGAAGAGTCTTGGTGGTTCCAAACTTCTTCCAGTTAAGAATTATGGAGGCCACTGTGTTCTTGGGGACCTTCAATGCTGCAGAATTTTTGTTCATACCCTTCCCCAGATCTGTGCCTCGACACAATCCTGTCTCGGAACACTACGGACAATTCCTTTGACCTCATGGCTTGGTTTTTGCTCTGACATGCACTGTCAACTGTGGGACCTTATATAGACAGGTGTGTGCCTTTCCAAATCATGCCCAATCAATTGAATTTACCACAGGTGGACTCCAATCAAGTTGTAGAAACATCTCAAGGATGATCAATGGAAACAGGATGCACCTGAGCTCAATTTCGAGTCTCATAGCAAAGGGTCTGAATACTTATGTAAATAAGGTATTTCTGTTTTTAAATTTTTTTACATTTGCAAAAATGTCTAAAAACCTGTTTACGCTTTGTCATCATGGGGTATTGGGTGTAGATTTATATTTAAAAAAAAACATTAATCCATTTTAGAATAAGGCTGTAACGTAACAAAATGTGGAAGAAGTGAAGGGGTCTGAATACTTTCCGAATGCACTGTACATCTATCCTCTCTTCACCCAGCTATCTACAACATGTTATCCTGTCTTATCCCCCTAGGTACGACCGCCATATGGGAGATGTTGGAAAGATATACTGCTGTCATTTGTGAGTTTGTCATTTGTATGAAAATACCTGGTGCGACAACCTGGTCTCAGAGCATTTCGTATTATTCTGTACGTAAATCCTTTTAGTATGATATGTTACGTTTCGTATGATATGTTACGAATTTGCAAAACGTACAATGTAACAAATTTGCAAACGTATGATATGTTAGAGGTTAGGGTTAAGTTTAGGAGTTAGGTTAAAGGGTTAAGGTTAGGGTTAGGGGAAGGGTTAGCTAAAAGGGTTAGGGTTAGGGGAAGGGTTAGCTAAAATGCTATGTAGTTGCAAAATAGCTCAAAAGTACTAAGTAGTTGAGAAGTTGCTGATTAGCTAAAATGCTAAAGTTGTCCGTGATGAGATTTATAATAATAACATGCCATTTAGCAGACGCTTTTATCCAAAGCGACTTACAGTCGTGCGTGCATACATTTTTTTGTGTATGGGTGGTCCCGGGGATCGAACTCACTACCTTGGTGTTACGGGGCGGCAGGTAGCTTAGTGGGTAAGAGCGTTGTGCCAGTAACCGAAAGGTCGCTGGTTCTAATCCCCGAGCCGACTAGGTGAACTGTCGATGTGCCCTTGAGCAAGGCACTTAACCCTAATTGCTCCTGTAAGTCGCTCTGGATAAGAGCGTCTGCTAAATGACTAAAATGTCAAATGTAAATGTTACAAGTGCCGTGCTCTACCAGCTGAGCTACAGAGGACCACAAGATTTGAACTCGCAACCTTTGGGTTGCTAGATGTTTACGTTCAATGCCCATCCACCATGACCAACCGGCCTCCTTTCGTCTTTGCCTTAAGTAACCATCTGTCTTATGTAACCATACCAACGTATTACCCTATTAGAGTTGTGTGTTTGTGACAGCTACTCAGACAGACCCAAAGATGGTGGGGCTGAGCTCACCGTGGAGCTTTGTCGCCCTCTGGTGGCCGGAGACAGGATTACAACAGCTCTACAGTCACCAACAACAGGAGCCGTTAGTAATGTTACTGTGTAAAGCAGATGGGAGGTGTTTTCCATGGTCTCAGCCACATTGTGCTGCTAAATGACAGACCAGCGAGGTTACAGGACTTACAATGACCAAACCTCACTTGACCTGAATAACAAGTGTTTGATGATCAACGCACAACGACATGAAACATTTAAAACAATTAAATCATCGTTGTAACATGAATTTAACCAAATGGTAGCTTCTTCTTCCTGTGATATTAGCGTCAATGCTACAGTGGCTAGATGGCGTCCAACTCAGTGTGTTAGTGTGGAAACAGCCAATAGCCCCAGCTGTTTGGCCTCTAAAAACACAGTAGCATAACATGTATTACATAAGGGAATTATGTATGGGAATTAATAGCAGCCAATTGTTCAGGCAGCCATCCAGCTGGAAGGGCTTTATGTAACTGCCAAGCATGACATAAGTAAAAGGATAGACAGTCTCTTTATGAATAGCTGCTACTACTACAGAGAGAGAGAGAGAGAGAGAGAGAGAGAGAGAGAGAGACAGAGAGAGAGAGAGAGAGAGAGAGAGAGAGAGAGAGAGAGAGAGAGAGAGAGAGAGAGAGAGAGAGAGAGAGAGAGTGAGAGAGAGAGAGAGAGAGAGAGAGAGAGAGAGAGAGAGAGAGAGAGAAAGGAAGGAGACCGCCCATATGTCATAATATATATATATACAGTATGTTACCTTATATGCTCATATATGTGTGATACATAGTATTCAAATGTTTATTACATATATACCTTATATATTGCTTTCTTGACATCCAAATCAACCAGGCAGGTCCTACAGGCCCTAGTTTTGTCACACCTGGACTCCTGCCCAGTTATGTAGTCATGTGCGGCAAAGAAGGACATGGGAAAATTGCAGTTGGTCCAGAACAGAGCGGCACGTACTGCACCATTACATGCGAGTGGTATGCATGTCAATCTCTCCTGGCACAAAGTTGAGGAGAGCAGGAGCAGTCACAAAGTGTATTTTCTACAAGTTATTTAAAATGTTATGAAAAAAACATGACGGTAAAGAATTCATTACAACAACAACAAAGGATTTAAGAAGCTTTCAAAGGAAAATAAACTTCTTGGCATGGAAAAAACAAATTTGAATAAATGTGGGTTTTGACACTCTTATGTAGGTGTCATAACCAGCCATAAAATAATGCAATATATGTCACAACAGGTGTAAATATATGGGTCATGACAGTGTTATGACCATATCATGACAGGTTATGACAAGTTATGTCAGCTGTTGTCACATATTATGACATGGTTATGACATGGTTATGACATGGTTATGACATGTTTTGACATGGTTATGACATGGTTATGACATGTTTTGACATGGTTATGACATGGTTATGACATGGTTATGACATGGTTATGACATGGTCATGACGCTGGGTGTCAACTAAAGTGTTACCCTCTTCAGATCAGAGATTTGAACAGCAGTGGTTTTAGTGACATGGCATCTCATAATAGTGATGATGAACCCAAATGCACTGCTGGAAGGGGGGAGGTTTTTCTCATACCCTGATCAAACCCCTGTAAAGCGTGTAGGTGCAGTAGGTTCCCCCATGTTTTGCTCCACTAAAAAATACTGATGAAAGCCCTTCATCTAGTGTTAATCAAAATGTACCCCCCCTGTAGATGGTTTAGCTGAGCTGGTCACTCAGCTAGCCCGGGAAACAGGGGGCTCCATTAGGGAGGAAATGCAGAGTGGCAGGTCCACCACTCATTGAGCCACCGGTAAGTACAGAGAAGATAAATGATCATCCCATCAGAGTCAGCAGGATATGTAGACCTCAGTAAAATGAAGTTCATCATGCAATCAGCCGTGAAGGAAACCTCCTACATATAGAGGAGATGGTGCAGACTAATGCTCCATTCATGAATAGGGAGGAGTTGATGAGAATAAACTTGAGGAGGAAGGGATGTCCTGTTGGGGGGGAACAATCGGATGAGATGATTAGTCGATTATCTGGCAAAGCAAGAGACATGGTAAAGATACATTTTAGCAATGAGACATCTGTTGATCCTAAAGAGAAACCAGAGATTGTATTTTACATTCTGAAACCCGAATTTCAGCGAATTGGCCTACTCATGCATGCCTTTAGCTGATTTTTCCACAACACTAAACCTGGAGAGGCTGTTACAGAGAATTGGGTTCGATTGAACAAGGCCATAGATGTCGCTGACGAGGTAAGAAGATTGACAGCTCCAACTCAGATGTCGTCATGACGTTTTGTGACATACTGCCCTGACCCCAAACTGGCAGCAGTATTCCAATTCCAAGTCTGCTGAGAAATGGACTGCGAGTGAAGTACAGGAGAGAATCTGTGAACATGAACGCCGCAGAAAGGCCACCGTGTGTCAATCTACCGCCGTTTCCTCAAGGCAAGTAAGAGTACCTCCCCCTGAGAACTCTGTGTGGAGTGACACTTCTCTCACATCAAACGTCAAACAAGATGGGCAGAGTGCAAGTATCGAGAGGTTAATCTCATTTACCTGCTTGAACGTACCTTAGAGAAGAGCATGACACCTGTTGTGGTCTCACAGACACAGGCCAGGGCGCCATCTTTCTCCGCCAAAGCCCTTCAGGCGTAGCGAATGCAGGGTTTGTGGCTCAACAGATCACTCCACTGTGATGCACCGCAGACATGAGAACCATGTGCTTCTGGTGCTTTCCCCCCAGATCATTGGAAGTCAAATTGTCCAAAACAGGGGGAATATTATGCAAATCCCAGCAGTGAGAGACGACCCAACACAGCAGCAACCGTTAAACTGACACGCCCACAGGTGAGGGAGGGAAATGTGGGTGTTCAGCTGTCTGCCCCCAATAAATAATGTGATGATCTCGATGAAAGCATATGAGAGTTTGTGCAAAAGAAAGAGAGAAAATTGTTGTTAGGTTCACAAGAGGTTGAAGCTTTTTCAGATTTGTTTTTACACCTCTGTATCTGTACATGGGGGAAGTGAATTAAGGGCATGCTTGACACTGGGTATATGGCCTGTACATTGAGTGAACATGCTGAGCAGACACTTTTGGAAGCAGGTTTCCTTCCTCAGCAATATCAGCCTCCTAAAGAGTTAGTGTTAGTGGGCTGTGGGGGGGGGGGGGGGGGGGGGGGGCTGTGGGGGGGGGAAGACCTCACCAAAGTGTTTCTACGACCTTGGAGATGCAAATCTACGGGATTGATGTTGAAGTGCCCACCCTAGTTGTTCCTGGACAGCGTGATGATCTTATCCTGGGATCGAACGTCATTAAGCATCTATTGCATGAGATGAAGGACACCGACGAATACTGGAAGCTAGTCAACAACATGGATGGGCAGACTCACTCACCAGAGGGTGAGCAGGTTCTACAGATGATGTCACAAGATGGAAGGGACAGGACGTTGATGGCAAGACTGGGACCGTAAAGCTCACTCAAGCTGTGACCCTCTTTCCCAAGATTGAACACTTAGTTTGGGGTAAACTTTCTAAAAATGTGGCGTTGTCTCCAGGCAGCACTGTAATAGTCGAGCATACCAGGTCAAAGGTCATGCCCAGAAACGTACTTGTGGGTAGAGTTATTACGCCGATGTGGGTAGCAAACTGTTCAGATAAACATCTCACTCTAAGACGTAACGTGAAGCTGGCCGGTGTGTCTACATGCTTGGCTGTTGAGGATGCAACAATCTTTCAGGGTCTTCATGAGGTGAGGAAAACCCCAATGGAACAGAAGCAGGATAACAATGGCTGCCACAATCTGGACTGCGGAGAAGCCAGGGGTTTTGTTCCCTGCATCCACCTGGTCGATGACAGACCATTTCCGCCTACCATACAGAAGGGTTCCGCCTGCTCATTACCTGAAGCTGAGGAAGGTATTAACAGATATGGAGGAAGTAGGCCTTATACGGAAGTCGGTTAGCGAGTATGCCTCCCCTTTAGTCATGGTATGGAAGAAAGACGGGAGTCTGAGGTTATGCACTGACTTCAGGTGGATGAATGCACGAACGGTGAAGGACGCTCATCCCCTTCCTCATCAAGAGGATTGTCTCGCAGTGCATTTTTCAGCACCATGGACTTCCTGAAGAGGACAAGAAGCACACAGCCTTTACCACACCGATGGGACTTTATGAACACAATCGCATGCCACAAGGTCTGTGTAACAGCCCGGCCTCTTTCATGAGAACAAAGTTAAGTATATTTGGGGACCTACATTTCTCAAACCTCCTTTTTTACCTGGATGACTTGTTGGTCTTTGCACCCACCGAGGAACTGGCTCTGCAGCGACTTGAAGTTGTGTTTAGCCATCTGAGTGCCAACAAGAAACGCCACTTCCTACAAAGAACAGTGAAATTCCTCTGACATATCATTAAAGAGAATGGTGTGTCAGTGGACGCTAAGAAGGTGGAGGCCATTGCCAAGACGAGTGAAGTACAGGAGGCTGAAATCCTTCTTGGCTATAGTATTATATTACCAGCACTTCATTCCTGACTGTTACACCATAGCCAAACCTTGGTGTGCACTCACTGGGGGGTCAAAAGAGAGAGGAAGAGATGGGAAGAAGAAGAGCAACAGTAGAATTTTCCAGAAGCTGACGCTATCGGATTGGACTGAGGAGTGTGTCGTTTGCATTCCAGAAGCTGAAGGATGCTCTTCTGAACTGTGTCGTGCTGGCTCGCCCTGATTTTGAGAGGCCGTTCATTCTCTTCACTGATGCCTCTTTGGATGGTCTCGGGGCTGTGCTTTGTCAAGTGCCTGAAGGTTGAAGATTAAGCAAGGCCCATGGCATTCGCGAGCAAGACCCTGAGCAAGTCGCAAGGAGAAGGTATCCGGCACACAGACTTGAATTTTCTAGCGCTGAAATGGAGCGTGTGTGAGAAATTCAGTCACTGGCTGGACGCTTACGAGCAAAGATGGGTTGCTATACTGGCACCCTACAACTTCGATTTGAAGCGTATCCCAGGCAGTAAGGATACAGTAGCAGATGCACCGAGCCGCGACTACTTCGCAGCGACTGTCGCGCAGAGAATGATGAGGGAGTCCTACCAAGCACTTCTGTGTGAGGCTGTTGGGGCGGTGAACGATGATGTCCAAAGATACCTTCCGGTGGGCTTCTTATCCCCAGGAGATAACTTCCTTGACCACTGCTGAAGTGAAAGCCATATGTCAGCTCCATGTCGACTGGGAATGCTCAACTGAGACGCAAGCAGTCCAGCTTGGTTCCAACATCCAACAGCTGCTTCCTCCTGGTATTGACACTTTGCCTGAACTCTCGCATGACACTCAGATTCAGATTCAACAGCTAGCGAGAGCTAAAATATGAATTGGACACACTCAGATTCAGATTCAGATTCAACAGCTAGTGAGAACTAAAATATTAATAGGACACTCAGATTCAGATTCAACAGCTAGTGAGAACTAAAATATTAATATAACTCAGATTCAGATTTAGATTCAACAGCTAGTGATTCAGATTCAGATTCAACAGCTAGTGATTCAGATTCAGATTAAACAGTTAGTGATTCAGATTCAGATTCAACAGCTAGCGATTCAGATTCAGATTCAACAGCTAGTGATTCAGATTCAGATTCAACAGCTAGTGATTCAGATTCAGATTCAACAGCTAGTGATTCAGATTCAGATTCAGATTCAACAGCTAGTGATTCAGATTTAGATTCAGATTCAACAGCTAGTGATTCAGTCAGTACTCTGTGACCCTGCAACTCAAATAAAAATATAATTGTATAGAAGTAGGGTATAAATAAGGTGATAAAGTTGGAATAAAAGAAAAGGTAATACAGTTGGAATAAAGGAAAGCTTGCATGTATTCATTTAGTCTGAGGAGATAGGCCTAGCTCTCTCTCTCTGCACTCTGAAAGTAGTCATTGCATCTCAGATCAGTTTGACCTGATTTACATTTTAAGGATTGTTAGGGTTGGTTTCCCACAACCAGATTAATAATATTCTGCACAAAAAATATATTCTGCACTAAAAATATATTCTGCAATAAAAATATATTCTGCACTAAAAATATATTCTGCACTAAAAAAAGCACTTTGGGAGATTCTCCATTGCCCATCATGCTTTTTTGGTCTAATCTGTGTCCGGGAAACTGGCCATACAAAGGTCAGACATGGATGTGGTGGAGAGGCAATCGGGGGTTTAAGGACTAAAAGGTCAATTAACCATTAGGATGTGTCCCAAATGGCACCCTATTCCCTATGTAGTTCAGAACTTTTGGGTCAAACGTAGTGCACTATAAAGGGAATAGGGATCCATTTGGGACGCAGCTCTGGTCAATGGTCTACCACTTTACTACTCCTCTCCTTTCCAGTCTGCTCAGATCAATACAGTCACCGTGCTGCTCAGATCAATACAGTCACCGTGCTGCTCAGATCAATACAGTCACCGTGCTGCTCAGATCAATACAGTCACCGTGCTGCTCAGATCAATACAGTCGCCGTGCTGCTCAGATCAATACAGTCGCCGTGCTGCTCAGATCAATACAGTTGCCATGCTGCTCAGATCAATACAGTCACCGTGCTGCTCAGATCAATACAGTCACTGTGCTGCTCAGATCAATACAGTCACTGTGCTGCTCAGATCTATACAGTCACTGTGCTGCTCAGATCAATACAGTCAACGTGCGGCTCAGATCAATACAGTCACCGTGCTGCTCAGATCAATACAGTCACCGTGCTGCTCAGATCAATACAGTCGCCGTGCTGCTCAGATCAATACAGTCGCCGTGCTGCTCAGATCAATACAGTCGCCATGCTGCTCAGATCAATACAGTCACCGTGCTGCTCAGATCAATACAGTCACTGTGCTGCTCAGATCAATACAGTCACTGTGCTGCTCAGATCAATACAGTCACTGTGCTGCTCAGATCAATACAGTCAACGTGCTGCTCAGATCAATACAGTCGCTGTGCTGCTCAGATCAATACAGTCACCGTGCTGCTCAGATCAATACAGTCGCCGTGCTGCTCAGATCAATACAGTCACTGTGCTGCTCAGATCAATGCAGTCACTGTGCTGCTCAGATCAATTTCAGTCACCATGCTGCTCAGATCAATACAGTCACTGTGCTGCTCAGATCAATACAGTCACCGTGCGGCTCAGATCAATACAGTCACTGTGCTGCTCAGATCAATACAGTCACTGTGCTGCTCAGATCAATACAGTCACTGTGCTGCTCAGATCAATACAGTCACTGTGCTGCTCAGATCAATACAGTCACCGTGCGGCTCAGATCAATACAGTCACTGTGCTGCTCAGATCAGTACAGTCACTGTGCTGCTCAGATCAATACAGTCACTGTGCTGCTCAGGTCAATACAGTCACTGTGCTGCTCAGATCAATACTGTCCTGCTCAGATCAGTACAGTCACTGTGCTGCTCAGATCAATACAATCACCGTGCTGCTCAGATCAATACAGTCACTGTGCTGCTCAGATCAATACAGTCACTGTGCTGCTCAGATCAATACAGTCACTTGACAGAGTAGCATCTTGTATAAGGACTCAATGGTATAGGGATATGGACTCTATATCTAATAGAAATAGGGTTATGGACTGTATATCTAATAGAAATAGGGTTTTGGACTGTATATCTAATAGAAATAGGGTTATGGACTGTATATCTAATAGAAATAGGGTTATGGACTGTATATCTAATAGAAATAGGGTTATGGACTGTATATCTAATAGAAATAGGGTTATGGACTGTATATCTAATAGAAATAGGGTTATGGACTGTATATCTAATAGAAATAGGGTTATGGACTGTATATCTAATAGAAATAGGGTTATGGACTGTATATCTAATAGAAATAGGGTTATGGACTGTATATCTAATAGAAATAGGGTTATGGACTGTATATCTAATAGAAGTAGGGTTATGGACTGTATATCTAATAGAAATAGGGTTATGGACTGTATATCTAATAGAAATAGGGTTATGGACTGTATATCTAATAGAAATAGGGTTATGGACTGTATATCTAATAGAAATAGGGTTATGGACTGTATATCTAATAGAAATAGGGTTATGGACTGTATATCTAATAGAAATAGGGTTATGGACTGTATATCTAATAGAAGTAGGGTTATGGACTGTATATCTAATAGAAGTAGGGTTATGGACTGTATATCTAATAGAAATAGGGTTATGGACTGTATATCTAATAGAAATAGGGTTATGGACTGTATATCTAATAGAAATAGGGTTATGGACTGTATATCTAATAGAAATAGGGTTATGGACTGTATATCTAATAGAAATAGGGTTATGGACTGTATATCTAATAGAAATAGGGTTATGGACTGTATATCTAATAGAAATAGGGTTATGGACTGTATATCTAATAGAAATAGGGTTATGGACTGTATATCTAATAGAAATAGGGTTATGGACTGTATATCTAATAGAAATAGGGTTATGGACTGTATATCTAATAGAAATAGGGTTATGGACTGTATATCTAATAGAAATAGGGTTATGGACTGTATATCTAATAGAAATAGGGTTATGGACTGTATATCTAATAGAAATAGGGTTATGGACTGTATATCTAATAGAAATAGGGTTATGGACTGTATATCTAATAGAAATAGGGTTATGGACTGTATATCTAATAGAAATAGGGTTATGGACTGTATATCTAATAGAAATAGGCTTATGGACTCTATATCTAATAGAAATAGGGTTATGGACTGTATATCTAATAGAAATAGGGTTATGGACTGTATATCTAATAGAAATAGGGTTATGGACTGTATATCTAATAGAAATAGGGTTATGGACTGTATATCTAATAGAAATACGGTTATGGACTGTATATCTAATAGAAATAGGGTTATGGACTGTATATCTAATAGAAATAGGGTTATGGACTGTATATCTAATAGAAATAGGGTTATGGACTGTATATCTAATAGAAATAGGGTTATGGACTGTATATCTATTAGAAATAGGGTTATGGACTCTATATCTAATAGAAATAGGGTTATGGACTGTATATCTAATAGAAATAGGGTTATGGACTGTATATCTAATAGAAATAGGGTTATGGACTGTATATCTAATAGAAATAGGGTTATGGACTGTATATCTAATAGAAATAGGGTTATGGACTCTATATCTAATAGAAATAGGGTTATGGACTGTATATCTAATAGAAATAGGGTTATGGACTGTATATCTAATAGAAATAGGGTTATGGACTGTATATCTAATAGAAATAGGGTCATGGACTGTATATCTAATAGAAATAGGGTTATGGACTGTATATCTAATAGAAATAGGGTTATGGACTGTATATCTAATAGAAATAGGGTTATGGACTGTATATCTAATAGAAATAGGGTTATGGACTGTATATCTAATAGAAATAGGGTTATGGACTGTATATCTAATAGAAATAGGGTTATGGACTGTATATCTAATAGAAATAGGGTTATGGACTGTATATCTAATAGAAATAGGGTTATGGACTGTATATCTAATAGAAATAGGGTTATGGACTGTATATCTAATAGAAATAGGGTTATGGACTGTATATCTAATAGAAATAGGGTTATGGACTGTATATCTAATAGAAATAGGGTTATGGACTGTATATCTAATAGAAATAGGGTTATGGACTGTATATCTAATAGAAATAGGGTTATGGACTGTATATCTAATAGAAATAGGGTTATGGACTGTATATCTAATAGAAATAGGGTTATGGACTGTATATCTAATAGAAATAGGCTTATGGACTCTATATCTAATAGAAATAGGGTTATGGACTGTATATCTAATAGAAATAGGGTTATGGACTGTATATCTAATAGAAATAGGGTTATGGACTGTATATCTAATAGAAATAGGGTTATGGACTGTATATCTAATAGAAATACGGTTATGGACTGTATATCTAATAGAAATAGGGTTATGGACTGTATATCTAATAGAAATAGGGTTATGGACTGTATATCTAATAGAAATAGGGTTATGGACTGTATATCTAATAGAAATAGGGTTATGGACTGTATATCTATTAGAAATAGGGTTATGGACTCTATATCTAATAGAAATAGGGTTATGGACTGTATATCTAATAGAAATAGGGTTATGGACTGTATATCTAATAGAAATAGGGTTATGGACTGTATATCTAATAGAAATAGGGTTATGGACTGTATATCTAATAGAAATAGGGTTATGGACTCTATATCTAATAGAAATAGGGTTATGGACTGTATATCTAATAGAAATAGGGTTATGGACTGTATATCTAATAGAAATAGGGTTATGGACTGTATATCTAATAGAAATAGGGTCATGGACTGTATATCTAATAGAAATAGGGTTATGGACTGTATATCTAATAGAAATAGGGTTATGGACTGTATATCTAATAGAAATAGGGTTATGGACTGTATATCTAATAGAAATAGGGTTATGGACTGTATATCTAATAGAAATAGGGTTATGGACTCTATATCTAATAGAAATAGGGTTATGGACTGTATATCTAATAGAAATAGGGTTATGGACTGTATATCTAATAGAAATAGGGTTATGGACTGTATATCTAATAGAAATAGGGTTATGGACTGTATATCTAATAGAAATAGGGTTATGGACTGTATATCTAATAGAAATAGGGTTATGGACTGTATATCTAATAGAAATAGGGTTATGGACTCTATATCTAATAGTAATAGGGTTATGGACTGTATATCTAATAGAAATAGGGTTATGGACTGTATATCTAATAGAAATAGGGTTATGGACTGTATATCTAATAGAAATAGGGTTATGGACTGTATATCTAATAGAAATAGGGTTATGGACTGTATAACTAATAGAAATAGGGTTATGGACTGTATATCTAATAGAAATAGGGTTATGGACTGTATATCTAATAGAAATAGGGTTATGGACTGTATATCTAATAGAAATAGGGTTATGGACTGTATATCTAATAGAAGTAGGGTTATGGACTGTATATCTAATAGAAATAGGGTTATGGACTCTATATCTAATAGAAATAGGGTTATGGACTGTATATCTAATAGAAATAGGGTTATGGACTGTATATCTAATAGAAATAGGGTTATGGACTGTATATCTAATAGAAATAGGGTTATGGACTGTATCCAATCGAAGTCAGTTAGCATGACTGAGTGTCGAAGGGTAGTACAACACCACAGCATAGAAACATTTCACACTGCTGCAATCAATAACCTGTTACCGGTTGGTTTAGACCGTACTGGTCTGGTCGCTGCTGGTCTCCGTCGATGACAAATCACAGGCCTTCAGGCGAAGGACCAGTCTTTGCCTCCCCCTAGTGGTGGCTGGTGGTAGTACAAACCAGCGCAGGGCTATTAGTATGCCTGTAACACCCTTCTCTCTCCTCCCCATCCTGCAGCAGGTCTGTTCTGGGCTGCTGTTTGAATAGCTTTAACACACATCCTCCCTTCCTGTCTCCCTTCCTCCCTGCCTGGGAGTCAGCACTGATCTAACACCAAAGGAATAGGTGTGAGGAAAACGTTCTATCACCTTGCTTTCACCCATCCAGTTGTGTCCGATCAATGGAGATCAGTGATCACTTTAAGGAAGAGAGGAAGGCAGGAAGGTTTCACATCAGAAGCGTCAGAGCTTGTGTCTTCCAATATGGCAGTTTTTCTTTGCACTTGCAATAAAGTCTTGCAAAACTCTGCATGCAGTATTTCGATTGGATGTTTGTCCCATTTGGTAAATTCAGTATCAGAGACTTCGCTGCCATATAGAGCAATTGGTTCTATAACTGATTGGAACATTTTTTTGCCAGATTCTAATTGGAATTTCGATTTTAATATTCCTTTTAATGGCATAGAATCCTCTTCTTGCTTTGTCTCTCAGCTCATTCACAGCCATGTGAAAGATACCTGTGTTGCTGATATTTAGTCCTAGATACGTGTAATTTTTGGTGTGTTCTAATAGAACTGTGTCCAAATAGAATTTATATTTGTCATCCTGATTTCCGGACCTTTTTTTGGAATATTGTTATATTCGTTTTTTTTTTTTATTAACGGTCAGGGCCCAGGTCTGACAGAACCTGTGCAGATGATCTAGATGCTGCTGTAACCCCTCCTTAGTGGGAGACAGTAGCACCAGGTCATCTGCGTACAGCAGACACTTGATTTCAGTGTTGTGTAGGGTGAGACCAGGTGCTGCCGATTCTTCTAATGTTTCTGCCAATTCGTTAATGTAGATGTTAAATAGTGTTGGACCTATTGAGCAGCCCTGTTTCACTCCACGTCCCTGAGAGAAGAAGTCTGTTTACTTGTTGCTGCACATTTGTTTTTAATGTACATTGATCATATGTTTTCCCTCCAATACCACTTTCTATTAGTTTGTAAAAAAAGACCTTGGTGCCAAATTGAATCAAATGCTTTCTTGAAGTCTACAAAACACGAGTAGATTTTGCCTTTGTTTTGGTTTACTTGTTTGTCAATTAGAGTGTGGAGGGGTGTAAATGTGGTCTGTTGTACGAAAGTTTTGTACAAATCCAATCTGGCTTCTGCTCAGGACGTTGTGTTCATCAAGGAAATGATGTAGTCTGCTGTTTATGATAGTTAACGCAAATTCCTCTGTAATTATTTGGGTCAAATTTGTCTCCATTTTTATAAATTGGTGTGATCAATCCTTGGTTCCAAATATCGGGGAAAATACCTGCAGTTAGGATAATGTTGAAGAGTTTGAGTATAGCCAATTTGATCATTTCATTTAAAATACCATCAGCACCACAGGCCTTTTTGGGTTGGAGAGTGCAAAGTTTTTGCAATAATTATTGTTCTGTAATTGGGGTATCCACAGGATTCTGATAGTCTTTGACTGCTGATTCAAGGATTTGTAATTTTTCTTGTATATCTTGTTGTTCTAGGCACTTTGTTATATTGCTGTAGAGGTTTGCAAAGTGATTTCTCCACATATCCCCATTTTGGAAGCCAATTCCTCATTATGAGGTTTGTTTAATTTATTCAAATTCTCCCAGAAGTGGTTTGATTCTATGGATTCCTCAATCACATCCAGCTGATTTCTAATGTGCTGTTCCTTTTTTGTTCTTAGGGTGTGTTTGTATTGCTTCAGTGTTTCCCCATATTGAAGGCGTATATTTTGTTGTCTGGGTCTCTGTGTTTTTGATTAGATATATTTCTCAATGACTTTCTTAGATTTTTGCAATCATTATCAAACCATTTTTCATTATCTATTATTTTTGGTTTGCTCTTATGTTTCTTAAGATTAGCCAAGGAGGCTAATTTGTCAAATATAAAGTTTATGTTCCAAACGGCCAAATTTATACCTTCATTGGTGTAGGAGAATGTTAATGCTAAAAAGTTGTCCAGGAGAGATTGTATTTTTTGGCTACTAATTGCTTTTTGGTAGATTTATGTACTGTTTGCACTCCATCTATAGGCCTGTTTAGTACCATGTAATTTATTGGGCCGTGATGCTTCATGGTTGGGTTCTGCTCTTGTCAGATACACTGTGATTTTACTGTGGTCAGAGAGAGGTGTTAGTGGGCTGACTGTGAAGGCTCTACAGTACTGCTGCCAAGGGATGAGCTGTAGGTGTACCTACCAAAAGAGTCCCCTCTTAGCCTACCGTTGACTATGTACAGACCCAGTGTTCGACAGAGCTTCAGGAGCTGGACTCCATTTTTGTTTTTCACTTTGTCATAGTTGTTTCTGGGGGGGTATGTGGGGAGGGGAAGGTTGTTGCTTCCTGGTAGGTGTTTGTCCCCATGACTGTTAATAGTGTCTAGTTCTTCTGCTGTTCTAGCATTCAGGTCTCCACAGACCAGCACGTTGCCTTGGGCCTGAAAGTGACTAATCTCCCCCTCTAGAATGGAGAAACTCTCTTCATTGAAGTAGGGTGACTCTGAGGGGGGAATTTATGTGGCACAGAGGAAGACGTTGTTATCTGTTAAGATAGCCTCCTTGTTGATTTTTAGCCAGATAAAGAATTCTCCTGTTTTGATCAATTCGATTGAATTAGTTAGTTCAGATTTATACCATATTAGCATTCCCCCTGAGTCTCTGCCCTGTGTGATTCCTTTTAATTTGGTGGATGGTACGATTATCTCCCTATAACCTAGTGGACAGCCAGTGGAAACATCACCTCTGCACCATGTTTCCTGTAGTACTACAATATCAACATCATCAATTTCTTTAAGGAAGTCTGGGTTTCTGCTCTTTAGCCCAAAAGCAGAGGACTTCAATCCTTGTAAATTCCAACATGAAACGTTAAAAGACTTCATAACTGTTTTTTCTTTACCTTCAAAATGAGATAAACACTCACAATCCAACAATAACTTAAAATAGGATTTTTCAATTAAGGTAAACTCTTATTACGCAAATGTGATTTGTTTATCATTTAAGATAGTATTTGTGTCATGCCACTTGGGTGGATGTAGTGTGAGGATGGTGGAGTTCTTGTGCTCATCTTACCATGACCCTCGGCCTATCACATGTGAGCATAGTAGATTCAGCATTTGTTTGATGTCACTCATTTCGTTGGTGGGAGCTGGGCCAGTCGCTCCTCTCACAGCTTGTGCGTAGCTCTGCCTGCCGGGCTGTGGCTCCTCCAGGTGTGGGTCTGCGGTGGGGGTGAGGGGGGTGTTAGGCCTCCTCTGGGTGGGTCTGAAGCTGGGCTGGGGTGGTCTGTGCTGCGCTGGCTGTGGTGGGCATTGAGGTTGGTGGTGCTGTGGCCGTGGCTGGGGGGTCCAGGGTGCTGGTCCGGGGTGATGTCTCTGTGATCTTGGGGGGGGAGGGGGGGGGGAGATTGCTCCGCTATTCCTGGGTGGAAAGGTCGGGATGCGGTTTAAAGCGACGTCCTTGAGAGTCTTAGCAAGGATGGGGACTGTCTCCCTGTACAGGTGAACATGGTCATAGAGACAGTCCAGATCGAGGGTGGGATGGTGGGCCAGGTGTACATTGGGTCACAGGGCACAGTCCCGGGAGAGGCTGCCGTTTATTCTTTGGATGGTGGCAGGGTGGAAGTCCTTCCTCTGTAGAAGGGTTGACACCATGATCCTTGAGTTGGGGAAGATTGCGGAGGCCTTCTCAATCACTCCCCGTAGTGAAGTCGCCACCCTCTCCTGCTGAGCACGCAGGTCGTTGCTTCCGGTGTGTATGATTATGTGGCTTGGCGACCCGAGCTGGGCCTTATCAAGCAGCGCCATGGCACTCTGCGTTGTTGGGCACCACACCTTTCTCGTTTTTTGTCTAGGGAAAAGTTTATTCTCCTGAACAAACTTCCCATTTGAGTCCATCAACAGGACAATCTCAGCCAGTGTTTCTTCTGGACTGGAGGGGGTAGAGTTGGTGGGTGTTGGAGCTGGGGTGTGGCTGGTCTGTGCCGGTGCCGCTGTCAGTGGGAGGCTGTTCTGTGGGCTGGGGGGGAGGCATGCAGCCGGCAGGGCTGGGGAGGCCTGGCTGGTTGAGGTGGGCTCCTCTGCTGTGTGAGGGCAGGTCATAAAGTGGTGATCTAGCTTCTCCTGCAGTCTGTCCTCTGTTCTCTTTCTCTCCTGCAGCTCCTCTCTTAGTGTGGTCAGCTCGTTATTACTGCTCTGCCTGTCTTTTTGGAGCTCTCTCACCTCCTTTGTTAGATCAGCCAGCTCTCTCTTGAGTCCGTCTCTCTCTTGCTGAACTTCTTTCATCTGTGTTGCAAGGCTGCTGTCCTGCTCTGTCCGCACCTTGGTTAGGAGCTCCTCTAAGGTGTGGATGTCTGGTTGCTGTTTGCTCACTCTCTCCCTGAGCAGGACCACCTCTCCCTCCAGTTTGGTGAACTGATCCCTCATGGCAACCATGGTGGTGAAGAGGGCCTGAGCTTGCTCTGCACTGAGGGGGTCGCTCTCCTCCTGGGGCGTGTCCTCCACTATGGTGGGAAGAGAGGTGCTGGATGTGCCTTTTTGGGTGGGGAGAGTGGGGGTGAGGTTGGTGCTGGTGGAGTTTGTCTTGTGGGAGGGCATGTCACTGGTGGTGTCCTTCTCTCTCTCTGCTCTCTCCTTAATGGTCTGAAAGTCTGTTTCAAACAGCCTAAGGTTACCTTGCACCATGACAGTCCCAGTCTTGTAGAGGTTGATTGTTATCATGGTGCTGTCAGGGTCGTCTGTCTCTTTGACCTTCAGCTTCCACCCATTACAGATTCCCTCTTTCTTTACGGATGGGTAGTGAGAGCAGACTGCTGAGCGCCATGCATTTGGCTGGTCAGTGAGAAAGATGAGATTACTCACATCACTGTTTTTGTAGAGGTCTGTGAAAAGGGTTTCTGGCCTCCCCTTTAGTAGATTCTGTTTAAAAGCTTTCCTTGTTGTGTCATTTTTGGCCTCTGGAGGGTAGAGAATGGACTCAGCACTGAGGGGGAGTGGGGACATGGTGCCTGTGGGCCTCTGGAGGGTAGAGAATGGACTCAGCGCTGAGGGGGAGTGGGGACATGGTGCCTGTGGGCCTCTGGAGGGTAGAGAATGGACTCAGCGCTGAGGGGGAGTGGGGACATGGTGCCTGTGGGCCTCCGGAGGGTAGAGAATGGACTCAGCGCTGAGGGGGAGTGGGGACATGGTGCCTGTGGGCTCTGCTACTACTGCTGCTGCTGCTCTGTTCTGCTGCACCGTTGCCATGGCAACCAGTTGTGTTTGTCTGCTGCTGTTGCTAGCTAGCTCCTGTTTAGCTCAAAAACCAGCAAAAAAATAGTGAAAAATCTTCACACACAAAAACAGAAGATATGTTTAAAGTTGGAGTCCGTGCTCCTTTTTGATTTACTCAGTTTGGTCGTTTGATGTAGTTGTATTAACTCCCCTTGCTAGGTTTGTTCTAGATAAATTTTATGGCTGGCTTGTTAGCCTGCTGGCTAGGTTTTTGTTGTGTAGCTAGCTAGCGAGAGTCAAAACGTCTTAATTTGAGGCACAAAGTTACTTTTTTTTCTATTCTGATTTAATAGAGTTGTTGTTCATCACTTCTTGTCTTGAATTCTTTTTAGATTTGAGTGTTTATCTCATTATAAAAACAAAAAAACTGAAATAAATCAGGAGCTCATGTTGAGCATGACCTCTCTCTCTCGCTCTCTCTCTCTCTATCTCTCTCTCTCTCGTCTCTCTCTCTCTCCGTCACCCCCTCCTCTCTCTCTCTCTCTCTCTCTCTCCGTCACTCCTCTCTCTCTCTCTCTCTCTCTCTCTCTCTCTCTCTCTCTCTCTCTCTCTCTCTCTCTCTCTCTCTCTCTCTCTCTCTCTCTCTCTCTCTCTCTCTCTCTCTGCAGCTCTGGTCTCTCTCTCTCTCTCTCTGCAGCTCTGGTCTCGCTCTCTCTCTCTCTCTCTCTCTCTCTCTCTCTCTCTCTCTCTCTCTCTCTCTCTCTCCCCGTCACCCCTCCTCTCTCTCTCTCTCTCTCTCTCTCTCTCTTACAATATATAATACAAACACAGAATCCCAAACATAATGTTCATCAATAAAATAAAATAAAATAAAATAAAATTGTATTTGTCACATGCACCGAATACAACAGGTGTAGACCTTACAGTGAAATGCTTACTTACAAGCCCTTAACCAACAATGCAGTTTTAAGAAAAATAAGTGTTAAGTAAAAAACTAGATGAGTAAAAAATAATTAAAGAGCAGCAGTAAAATAACAGTAGCGAGGCTATATACAGGGGGTACCGGTACAGAGTCAATATACAGGCTATATACAGGCTATATACAGGGGGGACCGGTACAGAGTCAATATACAGGCTATATACAGACTATATACAGGGGGGACTGGTACAGAGTCAATATACAGGCTATATACAGACTATATACAGGGGGGACCGGTACAGAGTCAATGTATGGGGGCACAGGTTAGTTGAGGCAATTGTGAAAGAAGACTGTGTTGAGTGACTGATTTGGTCAGTAAGGAACAGAGATACAAAGGGAGTTGTCCTATCAATGCTTTGTACACACAAGTGTACCAGTGCTCCATTGCACCATAGCATTCAAATCACAGTGATGGGGTGAGTGATCTAGCGTTTGTAATACATCTCAAAGCACCATGATACACTGTTCCCAGAGTTGTTAAGGTACTTGATGAGGTCTGCATGTAGACAATATCACCATAATACAGCGGCGATAAGAAAACAGTTATTTGAACAAGATCCTTTCTGACTGACATTGAAAGACAAGATTTGTTAGAAACCCAGATTTCAACTTCAGTTTCTTGGTCAAGTTATCAATGTGTCACGCCCTGACTCAAGGGACTTGTATATGTTGAGTCAGGGTTTGTATGTTCTATGTTGGTGTATATCTATGTTGATATTCTAGTATGTCTATTTCTATGTTGGCCGGTGTGGTTCCCAATCAGAGGCAGCTGTCGCTCGTTGTCTCTGATTGGGGACCATACTTAGGCAGCCTTTTTGCCACTAGTTAGTTGTGGGAACTTGTTCCGTGTGAGGTATGTTGTTTGTCTACCTTGGACTTCACGTTTCGTTTCATTTGTTGTGTTGTCGTGGTGTTTATTCAATATAAATAAACATGAATGCACATCACGCTGCGCCTTGGTCCTTCTCGTTTGTCAATGATCGTGACACAATGTGCTGTTTAAAATTCAGCTTTTCATCTAACCAAATCCCAAGATACTTATAGGAGGTGACCCTATCAATTTGCTGGCCTTCTAGAGTTAAAATCTGCAAGTGACTCCATCTGTCTACTTTCAGAGAAGAGAAACCCATACATTTAGTTTTCCTTGCTTCAAGCACAAGTTTCAATTCGAAAGGTTGCCTTTGAATAGCATCAAAAGCCAACTGTAAGTCCTGAAAAGCCTTCTCAATATTAGATGCGCTAGAATAAATAATTGTGTCATCGTCAGCATACAGATGGAGATTTGCAGAGTCAACAGTCTTCCCTACATCATTTATATACAGTGTAAAAAGGATCAGACCTAAAATTGAGCCTTGGGGAACTCCTTCTGTAAGCCTTCGAAACTCAGATTTCATACCCTCCTGTGCTACACACTGTGTTCTGTCAGAAAGGTAGTTTTGGAGCCAAGGCCTTCGATAAGTCAATAAAAAGTGAAACACTGTGATGTGTCTTGTCCTGAGCATCTAGAATATCACCTACAACCTTACTGCAGTAATTGTACTATGCTTGGCTCTAAAACCTGACTGGAATTGAGATAAAACTGAGTTATTATAAAGAAAGTCTTTCAACTGTGAGTTCACCAGGTTTTCCAAAACTTTTGCCAGTGCAGGCAGTTCAGATATGGGACGATGGTTCTCCAACTGGGACGGATCTCCACCCTTATGTAAAGGGGTGACGTAGGCTGCTTTCCAGACTTTTGGAATGGTATTACTCACCAATGAAAGATTGAATATATGAGTGAGAGGGGCAGCAATGATCTCTGCACCAATGTTTTGAAAATAAGGGTTCAATTCATCCGGGCCGGACGCTTTCTTAATATCAATAGATTTGAGTGCCTTAACAACTTCTGAAAGCTCAATCTCGGTAAAATGAAATAGATGAACCGACAGTGGTTGGTTTTGTGAGGGGGCATGACAGTGATTGGTTTTGTGAGGGGCAGGAGCCTGGGGCCTCAGGAGGGTCAGCAGCCTTGGGGCCTCAGGAGGGTCAGCAGCCTTGGGGCCCCAGGGGGTGCCTACCAACAGCCTTACAGTAAACGATATAGGGAATAGAGTGCCAATTGGGCCTCAGACCATGAGTACAGTAATACTTGTAGTGGTGTTGACGTGTGAGAGGAATTACACAGTCAGAAGAGTGGTGGTGTTCACCAGGTGTTGGGGTCACTTCCATTTCAATTCAGGAAGTACACTGAAATTCCAATTCTCTTCATTGTTTTTTAATGGGGACAATTTGGAATTGGAATTGGAGTTTGGTTTATTTTCTGAATTGACTGGAATTTAAATGGAATTGACCTCAACCCTGGTGTTCACCAAAATATCAAAAAGGATAATTGTGATAAATACTAACAGCATAGTCGTGTGATTATCTCTGTAACAATCTACTCAGAGTGTGTAGTAATCTACTCAGAGTGTGTAGTAATCTATTCAGAGTCTGGAGTAATCTACTCAGAGTGTGTGGTAATCTACTCAGAGTCTGGAGTAATCTACTCAGAGTGTGTAGTAATCTACTCAGAGTGTGTGGTAATCTACTCAGAGTGTGTAGTAATCTACTCAGAGTGTGTAGTAATCTACTCAGAGTGTGTAGTAATCTACTCAGAGTGTGTAGTTCATATGTTCTATGTGTCCTTCATGAGAAACGTGTCACAATTTCTCCATCTATTCTTTCATATCATATAGTTTGTTTGCTTTGGGGGGGGGGGGGGGGGGTAGCAATTTTATGTGTAATGTTGAAGTTGTACCACCAGAGGGCAGCTGTGACAAAGGAAGTAATTTACCCATAATCAAATAAAATAAAATACATTTTTATTTGTCACATACACGTGTTTAGCAGATGTTATTGCGGGTGTAGCGAAATGCTTGTGCTTCTAGCTCCGACAGTGCAGTAATATCTAACAATTTCACAACATATACCCAATACACACAAAACTAGTAAGGAATGGGATTTAAGAATATATACATATATGGACAAGCAATGACAGAGTGGCATGGACTAAGATACAGTCGAATATTATAGAATAGAATGCAGTATATACATTCACTAACTACATTCACTAACTACTGCACATAAAACGCTTGTAATGAGTGTAGCTTAATTGGCTTGAGTTACACACTGACTCCCATAGCTTTAACCTCTTCAGCAGCAGTTCACATTACATCTCCCTGCCCAATAAATACATTTACATTTTAGTCATTTAGCAAATACAAATAGTAATCCATATACAGGTACTTCCCAAATAATGGAAACAGTTGAGTAAATGAGGGACACAAAGTATATTGAAAGCAGGTGCTTCCACACATGTGTGGTTCCTGAGTTAATTAACCAATTAACATCCCATCATGCTTAGGGTAAACAATTATGCTGGGCAGGCCATTATTTTGGCTACCATGGCTATGCCCCCATAGGATGACAATGCCCCCATCCACAGGGCACAAGTGGTCACTGAATGGTTTGATGAGCATGAAAACGATGTAAACCATATGCCATGGCCATCTCAGTCACCAGATCTCAAACCAATGGAACACTTCAGGGAGATTCTGGAGCGTTGTCTATCACCATCAACAAAACATTTATCGTGGAAGAATGGTGTCGCATCCCTCCAATAGAGTTCCAGACACTTGTAGAAAAAATATCCGCACCATAGATAGCGCCTGTCCTCATTGTCCGTTTAGAAACACCTGCGATTATATTATATAACGTCCAGGACCCTTGACAGGGCCGCCTGGACTTGTTGTCTGTTCAGCACCACCTGTGATCTGTTCAGCACCACCTGAGACCATAGGGCCTACGTTCTACTTTACAACACGGTGAACAGCGCTACCCGGGATCCCTTTACTGACTTTCAGAACCATGGACAGCGTGAAAAGCATAATCGGTTCTGCACAAACTGCGAATCAGTAATATACCTTTTTAAGAAGCAACCTGCGAGCAATAGAGTAAGTAGTTTATATCTTGCAGAACCATGGACAGCGCAGTTCTGGCCACGGAAGTTAAGCTAGCAGATAGAAAAAGTGATTTTGTTTTCTTGTCCATCCGTGTGATCAACAGCGTGTCCAAGGATGGCCAGGTGACAATACTTCACTGGTCCAATGGTTTGAAAGTCACACCTGGGGCACTGCCTGAAAGCTTTTCTATGTTTCCTAATGTCACAGTAATCAATAAGGCCCCCAGAAGGGGAACATAAAGAGAGAGAAGAGGAGAGAGAAACAACGGGGGAATTGATGTGGGAATCAGGGAGATTCCTCTCTCTCTCGCCCTCGTTCTCTCTCTTTCTCTCTGTCGGCTCTCTCTGTTTCGCGCAGTCACAGAATATAATTGCCCATCCTCACTTGGTGTGCGTGCTGAACAAATTCAACAAGCGCACATATATCATTTAATTCAGGAAAATAGACAGTCTATTCCTAACGCACTGTATTGGCCTCCTCTTGCTTGGACCTAGAAATCCGAATCAAATCTCAGAATCTCCCCATAACTACAGAGTAGTATAATCCGTTATTCACCCATATTCAGTCAGAGCACATTTTCAAAACATTGATAATAATCTTGTAATAGGCAGGCCTGCTAATACTACTACTACTAAGTGTCTGTCTGACACGTGCTCTGCGAATGAAAATAAGAACAAATTATGTCATGTTTATTCTCTTTTAAAGGGGTAAAGACTATGTGATGGTCACGATGATGATGATGATGATGGTGATTTCGTGTGTAGGAAATATCCAGGACGTCACATCACAGGTTCTGCGTTGTTACTACTAGGCCCTTCATTTGGTAAAAAAAAAAAAAAAAAATACTTATCAGAGTTAATTATTATTGAAATGATTCAGCTGTTCTATACATTGTATTCTATCCGCTTAATTACATAGTGTAGCCTATGGCAACGGACTGGGAAGGGGGAAATGACAGAGATATAGCCCACAGCAGGCTTCATAAGTGCTCCACAAATGTGGCAGTCAACAAGAGACTAACATTGAAAATAAAAGATGGTTGTCATAAACGGTGAGCTCTCTTGAATTAAAGCTTTATTTTCCATTATCCCCGTCGATCCGACCACCCAGAACACGTAGCTAACCGTTAGACAGCAGAACACGTAGTTAACCGTTAGACGGCAGAACACGTAGTTAACCGTTAGACGGCAGAACACGTAGTTAACCGTTAGACGGCAGAACACGTAGTTAACCGTTAGACAGCAGAACACGTAGTTAACCGTTAGACGGCAGAACACGTAGTTAACCGTTAGACGGCAGAACACGTAGTTAACCGTTAGACGGCAGAACACGTAGTTAACCGTTAGACGGCAGAACACGTAGTTAACCGTTAGACAGCAGAACACGTAGTTAACCGTTAGACGGCAGAACACGTAGTTAACCGTTTGACAGCAGAACACGTAGTTAACCGTTAGACGGCAGAACACGTAGTTAACCGTTAAACAGCAGAACACGTAGTTAACCGTTTGACAGCAGAACACGTAGTTAACCGTTAGACGGCAGAACACGTAGTTAACCGTTAGACGGCAGAACACGTAGTTAACCGTTAGACGGCAGAACACGTAGTTAACCGTTAGACGGCAGAACACGTAGTTAACCGTTAGACGGCAGAACACGTAGTTAACCGTTAGACGGCAGAACACGTAGTTAACCGTTGGACCGCAGAAAGTCTGGTGCTGTTGGAGCGATCAATGAAAAGGGGGCTACGTGGTCGGCCGCTCCCTATTGGTCGACAGAGGAAGGCCCACCTACCTAGCGATCCGTCTCTGATAGCAGATCCCCTTCAGACGATATTTCAATCAACTGGGCAATACAACCTTAAGGAAACAAGTCACTTTAGTAAAAAAGGTAAGAGGTTGTTTTATATGTGGATTTCATGATGTTTGTTGTGATATTTGTGTCTGGCGTGGAGAGAAAGAAGAAACGGGTTGGAGGTTGTATGGAAAACATATCTACACTTATTGAATGCTACAAATATGTATTTAACTGATCCGTGTAAATTAAAGATAACCAACACGTTGAATTCAATCAGTGTAATGAAAGACCGAAAGTGCAATTGTTGCATTTGATGAGAAAATTGTACTCGACACATAATTTCCTTGAATGAGCGTTCTCTATAAGGTACAGTAGCCTAATAACTATAATAATATTAACACATCGAAATGATTGATTTAATCGTGTGTTTGATTTTTAAAAAAAATCGAAATATTTGTTATATGTCGTATTCTACCCTGTAGTCATACATATTTATTGACAAAATACATATTCTCCTTGGTGACTGTGATGACGTTTTTCTTCTCTCCCCTTCCCCCACATATAGTAGCAGGGCTCCTCTAGATTCCAGGTCATGTAACGCGCTTGTTTAAATAGACTTTACGTGCATCAGACAGGCGCCGTTTCAAATGCAAACTTCCTGTCTTGTCCTCGGCTCGCCGCCGCCATTGACAGTAATATTACAAAGTGAGTAATAATGAATGAGCGCGTGCACATTTAACCATTTAACTATTTCATTGAAATATTTTGTCGCTCTCTCTCTCTCTCTCTCTCTCTGTGTGAATATTTGAAGCCACTGGAGAAAGGGAAGGAAGTTGTTGGGCGGTTGAGTGAATAACGTCCTTTACTATAGTGTCTGCTCTATGGCAGAGGATTCGGCTATCGTAGCCTACGGTGAAATGGGCGGGGAGGCGTTGCTTCTATCCATCCCCATTCTTCAGTCATCGCTTTAAATGACAGCCTAGACACAAAGTGACAGCTATGGTATTACAAGGAAACAACGAAAGAGAAAAGAGGAAACAGTGAAAGCTTGTTACATATACTGAACAACAATATAAACGCAACATGTAAAGTGTTGGTCCCACCTTTCATGAGCTGAAATAAAAGATCCCAGAAATGTTTCTCTCACATGTTGTGCACAAATGTGTTAACATCCCTGTTAGTGAGCAGTTCTCCTTTGCCAAGATAATCCATCCACCTGACAGGTGTTGGCATATCAAGAAGCTGATTAAACAGCATGATCATTACATAGGTGCACCTTGTGACGGGGACAGTAAAAGGCCACTCTAAAATGTGCAGTTTTGTCACACAACACAATGCCATAGATGTGCAATTGACAGGCTGACTGCAGGAACGTCCACCAGAGCTGTTGCCAGAGAATTCAATGTTAATTTCTCTACCATAAGCTGCCTTCAACGTCGTTCTAGAGAATTTGGCAGTGCGTCCAGCCGGCCTCACAACCGCAGACCACATGAAACCACGCCAGCCCAGGACCTCCACATCCGGCTACTTCACCTGCGGGATCGTCTGAGACCAGTCACCCAGACAGCTGATGAAACTGAGGAGTATCTCTGTCTGTAATAAAGCCCTTTTGTGGGGGAAAACTCATTTTGACTGGCTGGGCCTGGCTCCCATGTGGGTGGGCCTATGCCCTTCCAGGCCCACCCATGGCTGTGCCCCTGCCCAGTCATGTGAAATCCATAGATTAGGGCCTAATGAATTTATTTCAATTGACTGATTTCCTTATATGAACAATCTGTCAATCAATCAACTACAGTCCATAACCGAGTCATACCGAATAAAAATAACTCAGAATAGAGAATTAAAACGCGCTCTTTCAGCACCATGGACAGTTCTTATTGTATTCGGTATGGCTATCCATCACCATGGAGGTTATATAACTAGGGCAGGGCTGGCTATCCATCACCATGGAGGCTATATAACTAGGGCAGGGCTGGCTATCCATCACCATGGAGGTTATATAACTACGGCAGGGCTGGCTATCCATCACCATGTAGGCTATATAACTAGGGCAGGGCTGGCTATCCATCACCATGGAGGTTATATAACTAGGGCAGGGCTGGCTATCCATCACCATGGAGGCTATATAACTAGGGCAGGGCTGGCTATCCATCACCATGGAGGCTTTATAACTAGGGCAGGGCTGGCTATCCATCACCATGGAGGTTATATAACTACGGCAGGGCTGGCTATCCATCACCATGTAGGCTATATAACTAGGGCAGGGCTGGCTATCCATCACCATGGAGGTTATATAACTAGGGCAGGGCTGGCTATCCATCACCATGGAGGCTATATAACTAGGGCAGGGCTGGCTATCCATCACCATGGAGGTTATATAACTACGGCAGGGCTGGCTATCCATCACCATGTAGGCTATATAACTAGGGCAGGGCTGGCTATCCATCACCATGGAGGTTATATAACTAGGGCAGGGCTGGCTATCCATCACCATGGAGGCTATATAACTAGGGCAGGGCTGGCTATCCATCACCATGGAGGCTTTATAACTAGGGCAGGGCTGGCTATCCATCACCATGGAGGTTATATAACTAGGGCAGGGCTGGCTATCCATCACCATGGAGGCTATATAACTAGGGCAGGGCTGGCTATCCATCACCATGGAGGTTATATAACTACGGCAGGGCCTATAATAATACAATAATTAATCATACATAATTAAAATGCTCTGTTTCAGGACCATATACCGTTTTATTTGTCATTTTTAGTCGATTTAGCTATCCGTTAGCATGTAACTAGTACTAGGCCTACCCCATTACTACGGTATAGGACTATAGGCTAACAATCGACTACATGGAAGGTGATTCTTGGTCCTTTGCATCTCACTAGATCTCCAGTACCAGGGTCGAGATGGATGTCTTCATGAAGGGGTTGTCCAAAGCCAAAGACGGCATGGCTATGGCCGCGGAGAAGACTAAGGAGGGAGCCGCGCTGGCGGCTGAAAAGACTAAGGAAGGCGCCATGTTTATCGGTAAGACCGACCTTTAGAACGTTAGACCGACCTTTAGAACGTAAGACCGACCTTTAGAACGTAAGACCGAAATCAATCTGAATTGGATTATCCGGTCCCTCTGATGTCCATGGCTTCAATATAATGCATGCATATCAAGAGCGCCTGCCAAGCTACTGTGGGTTCATTCTGTAGGCTACTGTGGGTTCATTCTGTAGGCTACTGTGGGTTCATTCTGTAGGCTACTACAGGCTACTATGGATTCATTCTGTAGGCTACTGTGGATTCATTCTGTAGGCTACTATGGATTCATTCTATAGGCTACTGTGGATTCATTCTGTAGGCTACTGTGGATTCATTCTGTAGGCTACTGTGGATTCATTCTGTAGGCTACTGTGGATTCATTCTGTAGGCTACTGTGGATTCATTCTGTAGGCTACTGTGGATTCATTCTGTAGGCTACTGTGGATTCATTCTGTAGGCTACTGTGGATTCATTCTATAGGCTACTGTGGATTCATTCTGTAGGCTACTGTGGATTCATTCTGTAGGCTACTGTGGATTCATTCTGTAGGCTACTGTGGATTCATTCTGTAGGCTACTGTGGATTCATTCTATAGGCTACTGTGGATTCATTCTGTAGGCTACTGTGGATTCATTCTGTAGGCTACTGTGGATTCATTCTGTAGGCTACTGTGGATTCATTCTGTAGGCTACTGTGGATTCATTCTGTAGGCTACTGTGGATTGTACACAAAAAATGTATGGAAGGAGGAGTTTGTCAGTGGCAGTCTACATTATATGCAGGGCATTATGATATGGACATAATGTACAGGGAAAATATGCATATTGTCAAATGAACAAGATGTGTTCATAGATACACTACATTACCAAAAGTATCTGGACACCTGCCTGTCGAACATCTCATTCCAAAATCATGGGCATTAATATGAAGTTGGTCCCCCCTTTGCTGCTATAACAGCATCCACTCTTCTGGGAAGGCTTTCCACTAGATGTTGGAACATTGCCTTGGGGACTTGCTCTCATTCAGCCAGAAGAGCATTAGTGAGGTCGGGCACTGATGTTAGGCGATTAGGCCTGGCTTGCAGTGTTCGATGGGGTTGAGGACAGGGCTCTGTGCAGGCCAGTCAAGTTCTTCCACACCGATCTCGACAAACCATTTCTGTTTGGACCTCGCTTTTTGCACGGGGGCATTGTCATGCTGAAACAGGAAAGGGCCTTCCCCAAACTGTTGCCACAAAGTTGGAAGCACAGAATCGTCTAGAATGTAATTGTATGCTGTAGCGTTAAGATTTCCCTTCACTGTAACTAAGGGTTCTAGCCCGAACCATAAAAAACAGCCCCAGACCAGTATTCCTTCTCCACCAGACTTTACATTTAGCACTATGCATTCGGGCATTTAGCGTTCTCTTGGCATCCGCCAAACCCAGATTCGTCCGTTGGACTGCCAGATGGTGAAGCGTGATTCGTCACTCCAGAGAACGCGTTTCCACTGCTCCAGAGTCCAATGGCGGCGAGCTTTACACCACTTCAGCCGACGCTTGGCATGGTGATCTTAGGCTTGTGTGCGGCTGCTTGGACATGGAAACCCATTTAATGAAGCTCCCGACGAACAGTTCTTGTGCTGACGTTGCTTCCAGAGGCAGTTTGGAACTCGGTAGTGAGTGTTGCAACCTGAGGACAGATGATTTGTACGCGCTATGCTCTTCAACGATCCCGTTTTGTGAGCTTGTGTGGCCTACCACTTCGCGGCTGAGCCGTTGTTGCTCCTAGACGTTTCCACTTCACAATAACAGCACTTACAGTTGACCGGGGCAGCTCTAGCAGGGCAGAAATTTGATGAACTGACTTGTCGGAAAGGTGGCATCATATGATGGTGCCATGTTGAAAGACACTGAGCTCTTCAGTAAGGCCATTCTACTGCCAATGTTTTTTCTATGGAGATTGCATGGCGGTGTGCTCGATTATATATACACCTGTCAGCAACGGGTGTGGCTGAAATAGCAGAATCCACTGAAGGGGTGTCCACAATGAAGGAATTATAACATTATGACATTATGACATTATGACATTATGACATTATATTTGACAAGGGGATTCCGAATGGTTTTCTGACAACATGACTGAGTCTGATCTCTTCTGTACACAATGCCTGATTGTATGAGGTACATCAGTGAATCAACGTATTAATCAATTGGTCAATATTGTCCCAGTTGAGGAAGTCATGGTGACTTTGGCCATCTGCGCTCTTAGAAAAAAAGGTGCTATGTAGAACCATACAGTGTTCTTCGGTTTGTCCCCATAGGGCAACCCTTTTTGGTACTGGGTAGAACCCTTGGCAGAGGGTTCTATCTAAAACACTCTATGTAGGGTTCTTCAAATAACCATTTTATCTTTGGAGGGTTCTTCCTAGAACCTAGAATCCTAGAATCCTAGAATGGTTCCACCAGCCTTGTTAGCCTTTAAAATTGTATTATTTATGACAATACATGACATATATCATAAGGCCTTTCTTTGAGGGCCTAGTTATACCGTAAGGAAACTCCTGGTTCACAGGCCACATCCGGCCTGCAAGTCACATTATGCTGACTTGCAAATTGATGTGTAATTCCTATTGGAATCCAGCCAGAGTTAGGATATCCAACAAGTGGAATGGTATTCACCCGCAACCTGCATCCAGAATGACTGTCAGGGTAGGGAAGATTGAACACTGAGACTACCTCAATCATCTAACCTGGAACAGCCATCTCAGTAACGGGTGCAATAAATCCAACTACTAACAGATTGGATTAGTTTATAAAACTGTATGTTATTTATCTTTGTGTAGCATCAAATTAATCAACCAATCAATGTACACGCAAAAACACAGATATTACAGTTAAAACCAAAAATTCTGAAAATGTCCCTACAATAGAGCATGCTGGGTAATATTATATATGGTTACAAATATCATACGTGGTCCTCTGTAGCTCAGCTGGTAGAGCACGGCGCTTGTAACGCCAAGGTAGTGGGTTCGATCACCGGGACCACCCATACACAAAAAAAAAAAAAAAAAAAAATAAAAAAAAAAATGTATGCACGCATGACTGTAAGTCGCTTTGGAAAAAAGCGTCTGCTAAATGGCATATTATTTATGGTTCTATGTAGAACTTTTATTGCCTTCCAAATAATCATACACATACATACATATAAATACACATACATACACATATACATATCCTTTTAAAAAATATTTTCCCCTTTATTACTTTCCAACCCCTTCCCTAATTGGAGTAAACTAGTGAACAACAATGCTTAGGCCTCTACTTCCAGCTTATACATACTATATACATTTTATGGACACAGTCAATTTTACAATAATTCTATTTTGTTTGTTTTTACTCCTGAACTTCCTCTACCCTCAACCTCTCCAATCATTTTCATGATGTCCATCCGTTTTGCTTCTATATGCCATATCTTTCTAACTGTGCTCTTTCACAAAAGCTCTCAACCTATAACCTATATACTTATTATGGACACAGTATGCTTTACATTAGTTATCTTGTTGTTATTAGTTGTTAGTTGTTATTAGTCCCATCCTTCAGCTCCATTCAACACCTCCCATCTATCTCTTAACACCATCCATATTGGATTTCTATTTGCCATATATTTTTCAACCGTACTGTGATGTTTTACAAAAGTTCTGAACCTTTCTAATCTCATTGTTACTACAGATTGTAAATTGAAAATAAACAATTTTGCAAAAAGTATTATTATATTATTGATCGATTGACTATGACTTTTCAGATCACCCAGTAGTATTAAATGTAAGTCGCTCTGGATAAGAGCGTCTGCTAAATGACTAAAATGTAAATGTAAATGTAGTGCTATCTGCAGGGTTAGCTCCAGGTAAATATTGCAATCCTTCAGCCATTCCTGGACCTGTGTCCAAAAACAAGCTACAAATAGACAGAACCAAAACAAATGATCTAATGATTCTGTCTCTTCGCAGCAAAATCTGCAGAGCTGGGAAGATTGTATCATTTAGTCTTGCCTAAACAAAGGGGGTAAATATTATGCAGAGACTATATTTTAGTTATTTAATTTGTAGAATTTTCTTTTCACTTTGACATTATGGAGTATTTTGTGTAGATCAATGACAAAAAATACAATTAAATCTATTTCAATTCCACTTTGTAACGCAACAAAATGTGAAAAGAAGTTCAAGGGGGTGCAGACTTTCTACAGGCCCTGTATCTTCCTTTCAGGGTCGCGTTCATAAGGGAACATTGTAGCAAATGTTTTGCAACGAAAAATAATAATCTGTGTTCGTTTTCACTCTATTTCAAAATGTTTTCCTACTGAACAGGACCCTGGGCTGTAGTGGTCCGGAGGTCCTCCAACCAGACCTGCATGGGGCAGGGGAGAGGGGGGAGGAGGGAGGGAGGAGGAAAAATAAGGGGTGAGGAACTGGAGGGAGGGGTGAGGAGATGGGTGGAGGTAGAGGGGTGAGGAGATGGGTGGAGGTATAGAGGTGAGGAGATGGGTGGAGGTAGAGGGGTGAGGAGAGGGGTGGAGGTAGAGGGGTGAGGAGATGGGTGGAGGTAGAGGGGTGAGGAGAGGGGTGGAGGTAGAGGGGTGAGGAGAGGGGTGGAGGTAGAGGGGTGAGGAGGGGGTAAGGAGAGGGGTGGAGGTAGAGGGGTGAAGAGGGGGTAAGGAGAGGGGTGGAGGTAGAGGGGTGGAGGTAGAGGGGTGAGGAGAGGGGTGAGGAGAGGGGTGGAGGTAGAGGGGTGAGGAGATGGGTGGAGGTAGAGGGGTGAGGAAAGGGGTGGAGGTAGAGGGGTGAGGAGAGGGGTGGAGGTAGAGGGGTGAGGAGGGGGTAAGGAGAGGGTTGGAGGTAGAGGGGTGAGGAGATGGGTGGAGGTAGAGGGGTGAGGAGAGGGGTGGAGGTAGAGGGGTGAGGAGAGGGGTGGAGGTAGAGGGGTGAGGAGAGGGGTGGAGGTAGAGGGGTGAGGAAATGGGTGGAGGTAGAGGGGTGAGGAGAGGGGTGGAGGTAGAGGGGAGGTATTAGAGCTAGGGGTTAGGGAGGAGGGGTGAGAGGATGGAGGAGGAGGAGGAGGAGGAGGAGGGGTGAGGAACTTAACCAATGGTGAAAGGAGGAGGGGTGAGGAACTTAACCAATGGTGAATGGAGGAGGGGTGAGGAACTTAACCAATGGTGAATGGAGGAGGGGTGAGGAACTTAACCAATGGTGAATGGAGGAGGGGTGAGGAACTTAACCAATGGTGAATGGAGGAGGGGTGAGGAACTTAACCAATGGTGAATGGAGGAGGGGTGAGGAACTTAACCAATGGTGAATGGAGGAGGGGTGAGGAACTTAACCAATGGTGAAAGGAGGAGGGGTGAGGAACTTAACCAATGGTGAATGGAGGAGGGGTGAGGAACTTAACCAATGGTGAATGGAGGAGGGGTGAGGAACTTAACCAATGGTGAATGGAGGAGGGGTGAGGAACTTAACCAATGGTGAATGGAGGAGGGGTGAGGAACTTAACCAATGGTGAATGGAGGAGGGGTGAGGAACTTAACCAATGGTGAATGGAGGAGGGGTGAGGAACTTAACCAATGGTGAATGGAGGAGGGGTGAGGAACTTAACCAATGGTGAATGGAGGAGGGGTGAGGAACTTAACCAATGGTGAATGGAGGAGGGGTGAGGAACTTAACCAATGGTGAATGGAGGAGGGGTGAGGAACTTAACCAATGGTGAATGGAGGAGGGGTGAGGAACTTAACCAATGGTGAAAGGAGGAGGGGTGAGGAACTTAACCAATGGTGAATGGAGGAGGGGTGAGGAACTTAACCAATGGTGAATGGAGGAGGGGTGAGGACAGCAGGCCATCATGCCGTATGTCAGTGTATTGGTGACAGCTTGTGAGTCAGGGACACAGTGAGAGGCTGTCTCCAGGGGACCAGAGGGACAGTGACAGGCCTTTATGTTGCCTTCTATAGAGCTGAGTGATTAGCTGCAGACAGAGACGTGTATAGAGAATGCTACAGACGTAGAGACGACGGGTGGACAGTGTGTATATAGTGGATACCAGCAGCATGAGCTGAGATACACTCTGACTATACAAAACATTAGGAACTCCTGGTCTTTCCATGACACAGGCTGACAAGGTGAAAGTTACGATCCCTTATTGATGTCACTTGTTAAATCCAACTAAAATGCTTAGAAGGTGTCCTTAATGTTTTGTACACTCAGTGTAGGTGGATGGGGTGGGGGGTAATGAACTCAATATACTTAAAAATGACTGAAACCTAATCGAAACTGTGTAGAAATGATAATGGACCTACATTCATACAGTTTCCTGACTGTGTCTAGCTTTCATTTAGGTGATTATTAGCGAGCTGGACACAGTCAGGAAACTGTATGAATGTAGGTCCATATCACAATCTGTCTGTCTGTCTGTCTGTCTGTCTGTCTGTCTGACTGTCTGTCTGTCTGTCTGTCTGTCTGTCTGTCTGTCTGTCTGTCTGTCTGTCTGTCTGTCTGTCTGTCTGTCTGTCTGTCTCTGTCTCTGTCTGTCTGTCTGTCTGGTCTCTGTCTGTCTGTCTGTCTGTCTGTCTGTCTGGTCTCTGTCTGTCTGTCTGGTCTCTGTCTGACTGTCTGTCTGTCTGTCTGTCTGTCTGTCTGTCTGTCTGTCTGTCTGTCTGTCTGTCTGACTGTTTGGTCTTTCTGGTCTCTGTATGGTCTCTGTCTGGACTCTGTCTGGTCTCTGTATGTCTATCTGTCTGTCTGTCTGTCTGTCTGTCTGTCTGTCTGGTCTTTGTCTGTCTGTCTGTCTGTCTGTCTGTCTGGTCTCTGACTGTCTGTCTGTCTGTCTGGTCTCTGACTGACTGTCTGGCTGTCTGTCTGTCTGTCTGTCTGGTCTCTGGCTGACTGTCTGTCTGTCTGTCTGTCTGTCTGTCTGTCTGTCTGTCTGTCTGTCTGTCTGTCTGTCTGTCTGTCTGTCTGTCTGTCTGTCTGTCTGTCTGTCTGGTCTCTGGCTGACTGTCTGGTCTCTGTCTGGTCTCTGTCTGTCTGGTGTCTGTCTGTCTGTCTGGTCTCTGTCTGTCTGGTCTGAAAATGAGAAGTAATGCATGGCAGAGTTGTAGTGTGTCAATGCATATGTGTGTGTGTGTGTGTGTGTGTGTGTGTGTGTGTGTGTGTGTGTGTGCGTGTGTGTGTGTATGTATGTGTGTGTGTGTGTGTGTGTGTGTGTGTGTGCGTGTGTGTGTGTGTGTGTGTGTGTGTGTGTGTGTGTGTGTGTGTGTGTGTGTGTGTGTGTGTGTGAAGGCAGACTAGGCAGACTTCAGTAAAATCTCCAGAGGAAGATAAGGAGGGTGCAGTCCCCAAGGTCTAGGATTAATAGGGCAGTACATCAAACCTGCTGTTTGCTGTGGCTAAACACTCGCACGGGACTTATTTCATCTGTAAATGGTCTGGTTGAAGTTGAACGTTTGTCCTCTAGAAATGGTCAGAAACTGCTAATATAGTCTGGGAAGATGTTTCATTTCTGTTTGTTTATGTTGAGGCGTTGTTTATACACTAATGCCTCATTTACTGTGTGTGTAATACAGAGGAATCAGCTGGTAACGCTATTGAGATCATTATCATTATGTATGACAATGTAGGATTGGAAGGTAGTAACACATGATGTATGATAATGGAGGGGTAATGTAGCATTCTAATGTGGTAACACATGATGTATGATAATGTTGGGGGTAAAGTAGCATTTGAATGTGGTAACACATGATGCATGATAATGGAGGGGTAATGTAGCATTCTAATGTGGTAACACACGATGTATGATAATGGAGGGGTAATGTAGCATTCTAATGTGGTAACACATGATGTATGATAATGGTGGGGGTAAAGTAGCATTTGAATGTGGTAACACATGATGCATGATAATGGAGGGGTAATGTAGCATTCTAATGTGGTAACACACGATGTATGATAATGGAGGGGTAATGTAGCATTCTAATGTGGTAACACATTATGCATGTTAATGGAGGGGAAATGTAGCATTCTAATGTGGTAACACATGATGCATGATAATGGTGGGGTAATGTGGCATTTTAATCTGGTAACACATGTCTTGTTCTCCATTTTCAGGCACCAAGGCCAAAGATGGTGTTGGTTCAGGTAGGTTTACTCTTTACTGTTTATTGTTAAGTCTTTAGTTCAGATGTTGACATCAGTGCTACAGTATCACAGCAGTAAGATACTTTGTCTCTTCCAAGTCACAATCAAGTTAAGCCTGGATCAGAGACCTGCTTCTGGTTAGCCTGGATCAGAGACCTGCTTCTGGTTAGCCTGGATCAGAGACCTGCTTCTGGTTAGCCTGGATCAGAGACCTGCTTCTGGTTAGCCTGATCAGAGACCTGCTTCTGGTTAGCCTAATCAGAGACCTGCTTCTGGTTAGCCTGGTCAGAGACCTGCTTCTGGTTAGCCTGATCAGAGACCTGCTTCTGGTTAGCCTGGTCAGAGACCTGCTTCTGGTTAGCCTGGATCAGAGACCTGCTTCTGGTTAGCCTGGATCAGAGACCTGCTTCTGGTTAGCCTGGTCAGAGACCTGCTTCTGGTTAGCCTGGATCAGAGACCTGCTTCTGGTTAGCCTGGTCAGAGACCTGCTTCTGGTTAGCCTGGTCAGAGACCTGCTTCTGGTTAGCCTGGATCAGAGACCTGCTTCTGGTTAGCCTGGACCAGAGACCTGCTTCTGGTTAGCCTGGTCAGAGACCTGCTTCTGGTTAGCCTGGATCAGAGACCTGCTTCTGATTAGCCTGGATCAGAGACCTGCTTCTGGTTAGCCTGGATCAGAGACCTGCTTCTGGTTAGCCTGGATCAGAGACCTGCTTCTGGTTAGCCTGGATCAGAGACCTGCTTCTGGTTAGCCTGGATCAGAGACCTGCTTCTGGTTAGCCTGGTCAGAGACCTGCTTCTGGTTAGCCTGGATCAGAGACCTGCTTCTGGTTAGCCTGATCAGAGACCTGCTTCTGGTTAGCCTGATCCGAGACCTGCTTCTGGTTAGCCTGATCCGAGACCTGCTTCTGGTTAGCCTGGTCAGAGACCTGCTTCTGGTTAGCCTGATCCGAGACCTGCTTCTGGTTAGCCTGGATCAGAGACCTGCTTCTGGTTAGCCTGGTCAGAAAATAAGGGTGTGACCTGCTTCTGGTGAACAAATCAAACAGGATTAGACTGGTAAAGATACATAATGCCTTAGAGACAAACTAGGACATCAAACCAAACAGGATCAAATCAAATCAAATGTTATTTGTCACATACACGTGTTTAGCAGATGTTATAGCGGGTGTAGCGAAATGCTTGTGCTTCTAGCTCCGACAGTGCAGTAATATCTTACAATTTCACAACATATACCCAAATACACACAAAACGTAATGAATGGGATTTAAGAAAATATACATATATGGACAAGCAATGACAGAGTGGCATGGACTAAGATACAGTAGAATATTATAGAATAGAATGCAGTATATACATATGAGATGAGTAGTGCAAGATATGGAAACATTATTGAAGTGACTAGTGTTCCATTTCTTAAAGTGGCCAGTGATTTCAATAGGCAGCAGCAGCCTCTAATGTGCTAGTGATGGCTATTTAACAGTCTGATGGCCTTGAGATAGAAGCTGTTTTTCATTCTCTTGGTCCCAGCTTTGATGCACCTGTACTGACCTCGCCTTCTGGATGATAGCGGGGTGAACAGGCAGTGGCTCGGGTGGTTGATGTCCTTGATGATCTTTTTGGCCTTCCTGTGACATCGGGTGCTGTATGTGTCTTGGAGGGCGGGTAGTTTTCCGCCGGTAATGCGTTTGGCAGACCGCACCACCCTCTGGAGAGCCCTGCGGTTGTGGGCGGTGCAGTTGCCGTACCAGGTGGTGATACAGCCCGACAGGATGCTCTGTAAAAGTTTGTGAGGGTTTTAGGTGATAAGCCAAATTTCTTCAGCCTCCTGAGGTTGAAGAGACGCTGTTGCGCCTTCTTCACCACACTGTCTGTGTGGGTGGACCATTTCAGTTTGTCGGTTATGTGTACGCCAAGGAACTTTTAACTTTCCACCTTCTCCACTGCGGTCCTGTCGATGTGGATAGGGGGATGCACCCTCTGCTGCTTCCTGAAGTCCACGATCATCTCCTTTGTTTTGTTGATGTTGAGTGAGAGGTTATTTTCCTGGCACCACACTCCCAGAGCCCCCACCTGTAGGTGGTCTCGTCATTGTTGGTTATCAAGCCTACTACTGTTGTGTCGTCTGCAAACTTGATGATTGAGTTGAAGGCCTGCTTGGCCACGCTGTCATGGGTGAACAGGGAGTACAGGAGGGGTCTGAGCACACACCCTTGTGGGGCCCCAGTGTTGAGGATCAGTGAAGTGGAGGTGTTGTTTCCTACCTTCACTACCTGGGGGCGGCCCGTCAGGAAGTCCAGGACCCAGTTGCACAGGGTGGGGTTCAGACCCAGGGCCTCGAGCTTAATGATGAGCTTGGATGGTACTATGGTGTTGAAGGCTGAGCTATAGTAAATGAACAGCATTCTTTCAGAAGGTATTCCTCTTGTCCAGATGGGATAGGGCAGTGTGCATTGTGATGGCAATTGCATCGTCTGTGGATCAATTGGGGCGGTAAGCAAATTGAAGTGGGTCTAGGGTGACAGGTAAGGTAGAGGTGATATGATCCTTGACTAGTCTCTCAAAGCACTTCATGATGACAGAGGTGAGTGCTACAGGGCGATAGTCATTTAGTTCAGTTACCTTTGCTTTCTTGGGTACAGGAACAATGGTGGCCCTCTTGAAGCATGTGGGAACAGCAGACTGGGAAAGGGAGAGATTGAATATGTCCATGAACACACCAGCCAACTGATCTGCACATGCTCTGAGGACACGGCTAGGGATGACGTCTGGGCCGGCAGCCTTGCGGGGGTTAACATGCTTAAATGTCTTACTCACGTCGGCTACGGAGAAGGAGAGGCCACAGTCCTTGGTAGTGGGCGTCGTCAGTGTTATCCTCAAAGCGGGCGAAGAAGGTGTTTAGCTTGTCTGGAAGCGAAACTTCGGTGTCGGCGACGTGGCTGGTTTTCTTTTTGTAGTCCATGATTGTCTGTAAACCCTGCCACATACGTCTCGTGTCTGAGCCGTTGAATTGCGACTCCACTTTGTCTCTATACTGATGTTTTGCCAGTTGAATTGCCTTGCGGAGTGAGTAGCTACACTGTTTGTATTCTGCCATATTCCCAGTCACCTTGCCATGGTTGAATGCGGTGGTTTGCGCTTTCAGATTTGCGCGAATGCTGCCATCTATCCACGGTTTCTGGTTAGGGTAGGTTTTAATAGTCACAGTGGGCACAACATCACCTATACACTTCCTGATAAACTCAGTCACCGTTTCAGTGTATATGTCTAAATTATTTTCGGAAGCTACCCGGAACATATCCCAGTCCGCGTGATCAAAACAATCTTGAAGCGTGGATTCCGATTGGTCAGACTAGCGTTGAATAGTCCTTAGCATGGGTACTTCCTGTTTGAGTTTCTACCTATAGGAAGGGAGAAGCAAAATGGAGTCGTGGTCAGATTTGCCGAAAGATGGGCGGGGGAGGGCCTTATAACCATCCCGGAAATTTGAATAGCAATGGTCAAGGATTTTAGCAACGCGAGTACAACAGTTGATATGTTGATAGAACTTCAGCTGTCTAGTCCTCAAATTTGCTTTGTTAAAATCCCTGGCTACAATAAATGCAGCCTCAGGATATGTGGTTTCCAGTTTGCATAAGGTCCAGTGAAGTTCTTTGAGGGCCGTCGTGGTATCGGCTTGAGGGGGGATATACACGGCCGTGACTATAACCAAAGAAAATTATCTTGGGAGATAATAGTGTCGGCATTTGATTGTGAGATATTCTAGGTCGGGTGAACAGAAGGACTTGAGTTCCTCTATGTTACTACAATTACACCATGAGTCGTTAATCATGAAACACACACCTCCGCCCTTCTGCTTCCCGGAGAGATATTTATTTCTGTCTGTGTGATGAACTGAGAACCCATCTGGCTGGACCGATTTCGACAGAATATCCCAAAAGAGCCATGTTTCCGTTAAACAGAGTATGTTACAGGCCTTGATGTGTCTCTGGAAAGAAATCTTTGCCCGTAGTTTGTCGACTTTGTTAACCAAAGATTGAAGATTAGCGAGTAGAATACTTGGAAGCGGTGGGTGGCCTTAGAGACAAGCTAGGACATCGAACCAAACAGGATTAGACTGGTAAAGATACATAATGCCTTAGAGACAAACTAGGACATCGAACTAAACAGGATTAGACTGGTAAAGATATATAAGGCCTTAAAGACAAGGGTACTAGAGAACTAGGACATCAGGGGATGTGCTGTGTGTGTCTTAATAATGTGTGTGTGTGTGTTAACGTGTGTGTGTGCGTTTGGTGTGTGTGTTAATAATGTGTATGTGTTAATAATGTGTGTGTGTGTGTATGTTAATGTATTTGTCTTAATAATGTGTGTGTGTGTGCATGTTAATGTGTTTGTGTTAATTATGTGTGTGTGTGTGTGTGTTTGTGTTAATAATGTGTGTTTTTTGTGTTAATAATGTGTGTGTTTGTGTTAATAACATGTGTGTGTTAATGAGTGTGTGTTAATAATGAGTGTGTTAATGTGTGTGTGTTAATAATGAGTGTGTTAATGTGTGTGTGTTAATAATGTGTGTGTGTGTGTGTGTGTGTGTGTGTGTGTGTGTGTGTGTGTGTGTGTTCTTGCAGCGAAGGACCTTGCTGGTGGAGCCATGGGAAACATCGCTGCTGCCACCGGCCTGGGGAAGAAGGACGAGTTCCCTTCTGACATGAACGTACGACTAACACACAAACACACACATCTCAAACACACACACACATCTCAAACACACACACACTGCAAACAAACAAACACACACACACACATACACACC
>NC_140016.1:529912-552412 GCF_964263955.1 Coregonus lavaretus | reverse complement strand
TCACCAGCCTCTATATCACTATAGACTATCACCAGCCTCTATATCACTATAGACTATCACCAGCCCCTATATCACTATAGACTATCACCAGCCTCTATATCACTATAGACTATCACCAGCCTCTATATCACTATAGACTATCACCAGCCTCTACATCACTATAGACTATCACCAGCCTCTATATCACTATATGCTATCACCAGCCTCTATATCACTATAGACTATCACCAGCCCCTATATCACTATAGACTATCACCAGCTCCTATATCACTATAGACTATCACCAGCCCCTATATCACTATAGACTATCACCAGCCTCTATATCACTATAGACTATCACCAGCCTCTATATCACTATAGACTATCACCAGCCTCTATATCCCTATAGACTATCACCAGCCTCTATATCACTATAGATTATCACCAGCCTCTATATCACTATATGCTATCACCAGCCTCTATATCACTATAGACTATCACCAGCCTCTATATCACTATAGACTATCACCAGCCTCTATATCACTATAGACTATCACCAGCCTCTATATCACTATAGACTATCACCAGCCTCTATATCACTATAGACAATCACCAGCCTCTATATCCCTATAGACTATCACCAGCCCCTATATCACTATAGACTATCACCAGCCCCTATATCACTATAGACTATCACCAGCCTCTATATCACTATAGACTATCACCAGCCTCTATATCACTATAGACTATCACCAGACCCTATATCACTATAGACTATCACCAGCCTCTATATCACTATAGACTATCACCAGCCTCTATATCACTATAGACTATCACCAGCCTCTATATCACTATAGACTATCACCAGACCCTATATCACTATAGACTATCACCAGCCTCTATATCACTATAGACTATCACCAGACACTATATCACTATAGACTATCACCAGCCTCTACATCACTATAGACTATCACCAGCCTCTATATCACTATAGACTATCACCAGACCCTATATCACTATAGACTATCACCAGCCTCTATATCACTATAGACTATCACCAGCCACTACATCACTATAGACTATCACCAGCCCCTATATCACTATATGCTATCACCAGCCTCTATATCACTATAGACTATCACCAGCCCCTATATCACTATAGACTATCACCAGCTCCTATATCACTATAGACTATCACCAGCCCCTATATCACTATAGACTATCACCAGCCTCTATATCACTATAGACTATCACCAGCCTCTATATCACTATAGACTATCACCAGCCTCTATATCACTATAGACTATCACCAGCCACTACATCACTATAGACTATCACCAGCCCCTATATCACTATATGCTATCACCAGCCTCTATATCACTATAGACTATCACCAGCCCCTATATCACTATAGACTATCACCAGCTCCTATATCACTATAGACTATCACCAGCCCCTATATCACTATAGACTATCACCAGCCTCTATATCACTATAGACTATCACCAGCCTCTATATCACTATAGACTATCACCAGCCTCTATATCACTATAGACTATCACCAGCCTCTATATCACTATAGACTATCACCAGCCCCTATATCACTATAGACTATCACCACCCTCTATATCACTATAGACTATCACCAGCCTCTATATCACTATAGACTATCACCAGACCCTATATCACTATAGACTATCACCAGCCACTACATCACTATAGACTATCACCAGCCCCTATATCACTATATGCTATCACATGCCTCTATATCACTATAGACTATCACCAGCCCCTATATCACTATAGACTATCAGCAGCCTCTATATCACTATAGACTATCACCAGCCACTACATCACTATAGACTATCACCAGCCTCTATATCACTATAGACTATCACCAGCCTCTATATCACTATAGACTATCACCAGCCTCTATATCACTATATGCTATCACATGCCTCTATATCACTATAGACTATCACCAGCCCCTATATCACTATAGACTATCACCAGCCTCTATATCACTATAGACTATCACCAGCCACTACATCACTATAGACTATCACCAGCCCCTATATCACTATATGCTATCACCAGCCTCTATATCACTATAGACTATCACCAGCACCTACATCACTATAGACTATCACCAGCTCCTATATCACTATAGACTATCACCAGCTCCTATATCACTATAGACTATCACCAGCTCCTATATCACTATAGACTATCACCAGCCCCTATATCACTATAGACTATCACCAGCTCCTATATCACTATAGACTATCACCAGCCCCTATATCACTATAGACTATCACCAGCCTCTATATCACTATAGACTATCACCAGCCTCTATATCACTATAGACTATCACCAGCTCCTATATCACTATAGACTATCACCAGCCTCTATATCACTATAGACTATCACCAGCCTCTATATCACTATAGACTATCACCATCCTCTATATCACTATAGACTATCACCAGCCCTACATCACTATAAACTATCACCAGCCTCTATATCACTATAGACTATCACCAGCCCTACATCACTATAGACTATCACCAGCCTCTATATCACTATAGACTATCACCAGCCCCAACGCAGACGTAGTCTTCTCTCTTCTCTGTCACCTGATTGTCTTGATTAGCATAGCAGTTAGGAGGGTTTGAAAATACAAGGCTCTGACCCACTGGCTTCATTCTCAGGACCCAGAATAGACCACATAGCAGGTATCTTTATTCTCAGGACCCAGTATAGACCACATAGCAGGTATCTTTATTCTCAGGACCCAGAATAGACCACATAACAGGTATCTTTATTCTCAGGACCCAGTATAGACCACACAGCAGGTATCTTTATTCTCAGGACCCAGAATAGACAACATAGCAGGTATCTTTATTCTCTGGACCCAGTATAGACCACATAGCAGGTATCTTTATTCTCAGGACCCAGAATAGACCACATAGCAGGTATCTTTATTCTCAGGACCCAGTATAGACCACATAACAGGTATCTTTATTCTCAGGACCCAGAATAGACCACATAGCAGGTATCTTTATTCTCAGGACCCAGAATAGACCACATAGCAGGTATCTTTATTCTCATGACCCAGTATAGACCACATAGCAGGTATCTTTATTCTCAGGACCCAGAATAGACCACATAGCAGGTATCTTTATTCTCAGGACCCAGAATAGACCACATAGCAGGTATCTTTATTCTCAGGACCCAGAATAGACCACATAGCAGGTATCTTTATTCTCAGGACCCAGAATAGACCACATAACAGGTATCTTTATTCTCAGGACCCAGTATAGACCACATAGCAGGTATCTTTATTCTCAGGACCCAGAATAGACCACATAGCAGGTATCTTTATTCTCAGGACCCAGAAAAGACCACATAGCAGGTATCTTTATTCTCAGGACCCAGAATAGACCACATAGCAGGTATCTTTATTCTCAGGACCCAGAATAGACCACATAGCAGGTATCTTTATTCTCAGGACCCAGAATAGACCACATAACAGGTATCTTTATTCTCAGGACCCAGTATAGACCACATAGCAGGTATCTTTATTCTCAGGACCCAGAATAGACCACATAGCAGGTATCTTTATTCTCAGGACCCAGAAAAGACCACATAGCAGGTATCTTTATTCTCAGGACCCAGTATAGACCACATAGCAGGTATCTGTATTCTCAGGACCCAGTATAGACCACACAGCAGGTATCTTTATTCTCAGGACCCAGAATAGACCACATAGCAGGTATCTTTATTCTCAGGACCCAGAAAAGACCACATAGCAGGTATCTTTATTCTCAGGACCCAGAATAGACCACATAGCGGGTATCTTTATTCTCAGGACCCAGTATAGACCACATAGCAGGTATCTTTATTCTCAGGGCCCAGTATAGACCACATAGCAGGTATCTTTATTCTCAGGACCCAGTATAGACCACATAGCAGGTATCTTTATTCTCAGGACCCAGTATAGACCACATAGCAGGTATCTTTATTCTCAGGACCCAGTATAGACCACATAGCAGGTATCTTTATTCTCAGGACCCAGAATAGACCACATAGCAGGTATCTTTATTCTCTGGACCCAGTATAGACCACATAGCAGGTATCTTTATTCTCAGGACCCAGAATAGACCACATAGCAGGTATCTTTATTCTCAGGACCCAGTATAGACCACATAACAGGTATCTTTATTCTCAGGACCCAGAATAGACCACATAGCAGGTATCTTTATTCTCAGGACCCAGAATAGACCACATAGCAGGTATCTTTATTCTCATGACCCAGTATAGACCACATAGCAGGTATCTTTATTCTCAGGACCCAGAATAGACCACATAGCAGGTATCTTTATTCTCAGGACCCAGAATAGACCACATAGCAGGTATCTTTATTCTCAGGACCCAGAATAGACCACATAGCAGGTATCTTTATTCTCAGGACCCAGAATAGACCACATAACAGGTATCTTTATTCTCAGGACCCAGTATAGACCACATAGCAGGTATCTTTATTCTCAGGACCCAGAATAGACCACATAGCAGGTATCTTTATTCTCAGGACCCAGAAAAGACCACATAGCAGGTATCTTTATTCTCAGGACCCAGAATAGACCACATAGCAGGTATCTTTATTCTCAGGACCCAGAATAGACCACATAGCAGGTATCTTTATTCTCAGGACCCAGAATAGACCACATAACAGGTATCTTTATTCTCAGGACCCAGTATAGACCACATAGCAGGTATCTTTATTCTCAGGACCCAGAATAGACCACATAGCAGGTATCTTTATTCTCAGGACCCAGAAAAGACCACATAGCAGGTATCTTTATTCTCAGGACCCAGTATAGACCACATAGCAGGTATCTTTATTCTCAGGACCCAGTATAGACCACACAGCAGGTATCTTTATTCTCAGGACCCAGAATAGACCACATAGCAGGTATCTTTATTCTCAGGACCCAGAAAAGACCACATAGCAGGTATCTTTATTCTCAGGACCCAGAATAGACCACATAGCGGGTATCTTTATTCTCAGGACCCAGTATAGACCACATAGCAGGTATCTTTATTCTCAGGGCCCAGTATAGACCACATAGCAGGTATCTTTATTCTCAGGACCCAGTATAGACCACATAGCAGGTATCTTTATTCTCAGGACCCAGTATAGACCACATAGCAGGTATCTTTATTCTCAGGACCCAGTATAGACCACATAGCAGGTATCTTTATTCTCAGGACCCAGTATAGACCACATAGCAGGTATCTTTATTCTCAGGACCCAGAATAGACCACATAGCAGGTATCTTTATTCTCAGGACCCAGTATAGACCACATAGCAGGTATCTTTATTCTCAGGACCCAGAATAGACCACATAGCAGGTATCTTTATTCTCAGGACCCAGTATAGACCACATAGCAGGTATCTTTATTCTCAGGACCCAGTATAGACCACATAGCAGGTATCTTTATTCTCAGGACCCAGAATAGACCACATAGCAGTTATCTTTATTCTCAGGACCCAGTATAGACCACATAGCAGGTATCTTTATTCTCAGGACCCAGTATAGACCACATAGCAGGTATCTTTATTCTCAGGACCCAGTATAGACCACATAGCAGGTATCTTTATTCTCAGGACCCAGTATAGACCACATAGCAGGTATCTTTATTCTCAGGACCCAGAATAGACCACATAGCAGGTATCTTTATTCTCAGGACCCAGTATAGACCACACAACAGGTATCTTTATTCTCAGGACCCAGTATAGACCACATAGCAGGTATCTTTATTCTCAGGACCCAGTATAGACCACATAGCAGGTATCTTTATTCTCAGGACCCAGTATAGACCACATAGCAGGTATCTTTATTCTCAGGACCCAGTATAGACCACATAGCAGGTATCTTTATTCTCAGGACCCAGTATAGACCACATAGCGGGTATCTTTATTCTCAGGACCCAGAATAGACCACATAACAGGTATCTTTATTCTCAGGACCCAGTATAGACCACATAGCAGGTATCTTTATTCTCAGGACCCAGTATAGACCACATAGCAGGTAGCGGGAGTAGGGTTGCAAAGGTAGGGTGTATTACTGGAAACTTTTGAAGTTTACCAGTAAACTACCAGAATTGATGTATCTTTCAAGGATTTTATGTAATCTATCACAAGACATCTAGTGGCCCTTTTGGATACCTCAGGTGTCTGTAATTATCTCTGGTCCTCTGGGTGGCCTTATCACAAAATCATTAAATATGACAAAGCTATAAAACATTATCCTAAATGTAAACCATCAACTAAGTGAATACCGTTGGTGTTTCAGCATGAAATATCCTTTATATTGTTTTATTACACACGTATTTATTTTACTATCTCAGTATGTACTTGTTGTAAATGTTTTGGCCGACAAACTGGTGACAGCTGTGAAACAAGTCAATAGTAGGTAGAGTTGTTGCAGAGATCATTGAGAATAATCTCATTGTTGGTTAGATTATTTTTTTCTCTTGACCATATGGTTTATTATTAGCTATGGCGCCGTACTGTTGGCTGCCGTCTTGCAAGCGCCGACCCAACTTTGCTATTTTTGTGATTTTTTTTCTCGCGTTTAGCCTTTACTTTTTTCTGAACGAAAAGAAAACTTTTCAACATCAGATCAGGAGTTACTAAAACCTCAATTCCGGATTCAACTCGACTCATCTGCCCCGGGCTCATTGTGTTATTCCGACCCAATTTTTGGGCTATCCAAGAGGAAACGCCAGCGGAAAAAGGAGGTAGGATATGGGGGAGGCACCTCTTCCCCTCCATTCTATTGACCAATGTACAGTCTCTTGATAATAAGGATTTGCTATCAATGGGAGTCTCGTAACTGCAACGGCAGGTGTACATTTTATTTCCAGATATCAAAGATGTCGGAAATCAAACCCATGCTTCTCTGTCACAATAGGCTAATGAAATATTTACAGAAAAAAAACACCAATAAAACACCAACAACGAGTCAGTTCTGAACCAAAGAGTAAATCATTAATGTTAAGGATGTTTTCTGGGACTGCTTCCGAAGGTATTCATACCCCTTGACTTATTCCATATTTTGTTGTTACAGCCTGAATTCAAAATTGATTAAATTGTTTTTTTTTGCCTGTATTTGACTCCATTCATTGTTCCCTCTATCCTTACCAGTCTCCCAGTCCCTGCCGCTGAAAAGCATCCCCATAGCATGATGTTGCCACCACCATGCTTCACGGTAGGGATGGCGTTAGACAGGTGATGAACTATGCCTGGTTTTCTTCAGACATAACGCTTTGCATTCAGGCCAAATAGTTAAATTTTTTGTCTTATCAGACCACATAATCTTTTGTCTTTCAGGTGTCTTTTTTTGCAAACTCCAGGCTGTGCCTTTTTCTCAGGAGTGGCATCCGTCTGGTCACTCTCCCATAAATCCCAGATTACTGAAGTGCTGTAGAGACTGTTGTCCTTCTGGCAGGTTCTCTCATCTCAGCCAAGGAACTCTGTAGTTCTGTCAGAGTGGTCATTGGTCCTTCTTGCCGGTTGCTCAGTTTGGTCGTACGGCCAGCTCTAGGAAGAGTCTGCGAAGTTCCATTTTTTTACGATTTCCCAATGATGGAGACCACTGGGCTCTTGGAAACTTTCAACACCCTAGACATAGTTTTATACCCTTCCCCAGATATATGCCTCATCACAATTCTATCTCGGAGATTTACGGACAGTTCCTTGGACTTCATGGTATAGTTTCTGCTCTGACATGACCTGTCAACTGGACCTCATGTAGACAGGTGTGTGCCTTTCCAAATCATGTCCAAACAATTGAATTGACCACAGGTGGACTCCAATCAAGTTGTAGTGACGTCTCAAGGATGATCAAAGGAAATTGGTTGCACCTGAGCTCAATTTGGAGTGTCACAGCAAAGGGGTTTAAATACTTATGTAAAAGAGATATTTCTGTATTTCATTTTCAATACATTTTCAATAATGTCTAAAAACATGTTTTCACTTTGTCATTATGGGGTATTGTGTGTAGATGGGTGAGAGAAAAAAAAAAAAATAATCCAGAGAGAATAGTTTTAATCCATTTTGACACAACAAGATGTGGAATATGTCAAGGGGTATGAATACTTTCTGAAGGCACTATTCCACCTCAGGACAACAACAACACCAAGCTGGTGTTAACGAGCTGTACAAGGCTATAAACAAGCAGAAAACAATGTGCCCAGAGGCTACTCTCGTTGTTGCTGGTGATTTTAATTCCATGTCATTAAGACACTTAATCAACACGTTAAAGTCTTAGACCACTGTTACCCGCAAGCAAGCATACAAGGCCCTCCCTCGTCCCCCCTTTCGGCAAATTAGATCTTGACTTTATACTCCTGCTTCCTGTCTACAAGTAGAAGCTCAAACAGGAAGTGTCCGTGACGTGCTCCATTGAGAAATGGTCACCCGAATCAGAGGCTATGCTACAGGACTGCTTTTGCTAGCTCTGACTGGCATATGTTCCAGGACTCCGCCGATAGCATCGACGAGCTAACCACCTCTGTCACCGGCTTCATAAAGAAATGCATCGCTAACGTTTTCCCCACAAATGAAGGTTTGCTGCTTTTCCCCAATCAAAAGCCCTGGATTAACACTGAGGAGTTACACCAGGGCTGCGCTAAGCTAAAGGACGGAGCTACCACATACAGGGTTATCGCAGCCAACCCCGAGGCTACGTCTGAGGACACGAACGTGTACAAGAAGTCCCGCTACGACCTCCGCAGAGTCATCAAACAGGCAAAAGGACAATATAGGAACAAGGTGGAATCCTATTACACAGGCTGTGACGCTCGCCGCAGGTGGCAGGGGCTACAGTCCATTACGGATTACAAAGGAAGACCCAGCCGTGATCTACCCAACGATGCCTCTCTACCAAACGAACTCAATGCATTTTATGTACACTTTGACACAAACAACACGAACCATGCACGAGGCCCTCTGCTGACCCGGGGGAACTGGGTCTCCGAGGCCGACGTGAGTAAGTTTTTTAATCAGGTCAACACTCATAAGCCGCAGGGCCGGACAATATTCTAGGGCGCGTTCTCAGAGCATGCGCAGAACAGCTGACAGGCACATTCACAGTCATTTTCAACCTCTCCTTGTCCCAGTTTGTAATCCCCACGTCTCAAGGTAACCACCATCATCCCTGTTCCCAAGAACTCTTAAGGCTACTCTGCACAATGACTAGCGCACCGTAGCACACACATCTGTAATCATGAAGTGCTTTGAAAGGCTGGTTATGGCAAACAGAAACTCCATCATCCCAGAAACCCTAGACCCACTCCAATTTGAATACCACCCAAACAGATCCATAGACGATGCAATCTCAATTGCACTCCACACTGCCCTCACCCACCTAGACAAGAGGAATACATATGTGAGAATGCTATTCATTGACTACAGCTCAGTATTCAACACCATAGTCCCCTTGAAGCTCGTCACCAAGCTTTGGACCCTGGGACTGAATACCTCCCTCTGCTGGATCCTGGACTTCCTAGGAGGGCCAACCCCAAGTGGTAGGCAACATCACCTCCGCCACGCTGACCCTCAACACGGGGGCCCCTCAGGGGTGTGTGCTTAGTCCCTTCCTGTACTCCCTGTTCACCCACGATTGCCTGATCATGCACGACTCCCAACACCATCAAGTTTTGCTGACGACACGATGGTGGTAGATCACGATAAATCAGCCTACAGGGAGGAGGTCAGTGACCTGGCATTGTGGTGCCAGGACAACAACCTCTCCCTCAACGTCAGTAAGACCAAGGAGCTGATTGTGGACTCCATCTTCATCGACGGGGCTCCAGTGGAGCGGGTCGAGAGATCCAAATCACTAAGGACATAAATGGTCCACACACACACGCAAACAGTTGCGAAGGCATGACAGCGCCTCTTCCCCCTCAGAAGGTTGAAAAGATTTGGCATGGGCCCTCAAATCCTCAAAAAGTACAGCTGCACCATCGAGAGCATCTTGACTGGCTGCGTTACTGCTTGGTATGGAAACAGCACCGCCCTCGATCGCACGGCGCTACAGAGGGTGGTGTGGACAGCCCGGGTCATCACTGGGGCCGAGCTCCCTGCCGAGGCCGGGTCATCACTGGGGCCGAGCTCCCTGCCGTCCAGGACCTCCACAGTATAGCAGACGGTGTGAAAGGAAGGGACTGATTTTTTTTTAAACTCCAGCCACCCAAGCCATAGACTGTTCTCTCTGCTCTCGCACGGCAAGTGGTACCGGAGCAACAAGTCTGATACCAACAGGCCCATGAACAGCTTCTATCCCCATGCCATAAGACTGCCAAATAGCTAACAAAATGGCTACACGGATTATATGCATGGACCCTTCTCTTTTATTAGTATTTTTACACTGTCTCTATGCACACACACACACACACACACACACACACACACACACACACACACACACACACACACACACACACACACATACACACACACACATGTTGCACGCTTATGCCTGCATGCTGACACTGAAACACGCCTCACACACACAGACCGTTGTTGTGATTGAGACACACCTATTGAATCTGTGTTTTTGCTCACACACACGTAACATGCACACACATTCATACTGACTCTATACACACTCCCATACAATCATCATATACGCTGCTGCTACCCTGTTGATCATTATCCTGATGCCTAGTCACCGGACCCCTACACATATCTACCCCTACCACTCCAGTATCCCTGCACATTGTTAATATGGTATTGGTTCTGACCCTGGAACTGACCCTGTATATAGCTACTGACCCTGGAACTGACCCTGTATATAGCTACTGACCCTGGAACTGTCCCTGTATATAGCTACTGACCCTGGAACTGTCCCTGTATATAGCTACTGACCCTGGAACTGACCCTGTATATAGCTACTGACCCTGGAACTGTATATAGCTACTGACCCTGGAACTGTATATAGCTACTGACCCTGGAACTGTCCCTGTATATAGCTACTGACCCTGGAACTGTCCCTGTATATAGCTACTGACCCTGGAACTGTCCCTGTATATAGCTACTGACCCTGTATATAGCTACTGACCCTGTATATAGCTACTGACCCTGGAACTGACCCTGTATATAGCTACTGACCCTGGAACTGTCCCTGTATATAGCTACTGACCCTGGAACTGTCCCTGTATATAGCTACTGACCCTGGAACTGTCCCTGTATATAGCTACTGACCCTGGAACTGACCCTGTATATAGCTACTGACCCTGGAACTGTATATAGCTACTGACCCTGGTACTGACCCTGTATATAGCTACTGACCCTGGAACTGTCCCTGTATATAGCTACTGACCCTGTATATAGCTACTGACCCTGGAACTGACCCTGGAACTGTCCCTGTATATAGCTACTGACCCTGTATATAGCTACTGACCCTGTATATAGCTACTGACCCTGGAACTGTCCCTGTATATAGCTACTGACCCTGGAACTGTCCCTGTATATAGCTACTGACCCTGGAACTGACCCTGTATATAGCTACTGACCCTGGAACTGTCCCTGTATATAGCTACTGACCCTGGAACTGTCCCTGTATATAGCTACTGACCCTGTATATAGCTACTGACCCTGGAACTGTCCCTGTATATAGCTACTGACCCTGGAACTGTCCCTGTATATAGCTACTGACCCTGGAACTGTCCCTGTATATAGCTACTGACCCTGGAACTGTATATAGCTACTGACCCTGGAACTGTCCCTGTATATAGCTACTGACCCTGGAACTGTCCCTGTATATAGCTACTGACCCTGTATATAGCTACTGACCCTGGAACTGACCCTGCATATAGCTACTGACCCTGGAACTGTCCCTGTATATAGCTACTGACCCTGGAACTGTGTATAGCTACTGACCCTGGAACTGACCCTGTATATAGCTACTGACCCTGGAACTGTCCCTGTATATAGCTACTGACCCTGGAACTGTCCCTGTATATAGCTACTGACCCTGTATATAGCTACTGACCCTGGAACTGTCCCTGTATATAGCTACTGACCCTGTATATAGCTACTGACCCTGGAACTGTCCCTGTATATAGCTACTGACCCTGAAACTGACCCTGTATATAGCTACTGACCCTGGAACTGACCCTGTATATAGCTACTGACCCTGGAACTGTCCCTGTATATAGCTACTGACCCTGTATATAGCTACTGACCCTGTATATAGCTACTGACCCTGGAACTGTCCCTGTATATAGCTACTGACCCTGGAACTGTCCCTGTATATAGCTACTGACCCTGGAACTGACCCTGTATATAGCTACTGACCCTGGAACTGTCCCTGTATATAGCTACTGACCCTGGAACTGTCCCTGTATATAGCTACTGACCCTGGAACTGTATATAGCTACTGACCCTGGAACTGTCCCTGTATATAGCTACTGACCCTGGAACTGTATATAGCTACTGACCCTGTATATAGCTACTGACCCTGGAACTGACCCTGTATATAGCTACTGACCCTGGAACTGTATATAGCTACTGACCCTGGAACTGTCCCTGTATATAGCTACTGACCCTGGAACTGTATATAGCTACTGACCCTGTATATAGCTACTGACCCTGGAACTGTCCCTGTATATAGCTACTGACCCTGGAACTGTCCCTGTATATAGCTACTGACCCTGGAACTGTCCCTGTATATAGCTACTGACCCTGGAACTGTGTATAGCTACTGACCCTGGAACTGTCCCTGTATATAGCTACTGACCCTGGAACTGACCCTGTATATAGCTACTGACCCTGGAACTGTCCCTGTATATAGCTACTGACCCTGGAACTGTCCCTGTATATAGCTACTGACCCTGGAACTGACCCTGTATATAGCTACTGACCCTGGAACTGACCCTGTATATAGCTACTGACCCTGGAACTGTATATAGCTACTGTCCCTGTATATAGCTACTGACCCTGGAACTGACCCTGTATATAGCTACTGACCCTGGAACTGTCCCTGTATATAGCTACTGACCCTGGAACTGTCCCTGTATATAGCTACTGACCCTGGAACTGACCCTGTATATAGCTACTGACCCTGGAACTGTATATAGCTACTGACCCTGGAACTGTCCCTGTATATAGCTACTGACCCTGGAACTGTCCCTGTATATAGCTACTGACCCTGGAACTGTATATAGCTACTGACCCTGGAACTGTCCCTGTATATAGCTACTGACCCTGGAACTGTCCCTGTATATAGCTACTGACCCTGGAACTGTCCCTGTATATAGCTACTGACCCTGGAACTGTCCCTGTATATAGCTACTGACCCTGTATATAGCTACTGACCCTGTATATAGCTACTGACCCTGGAACTGTCCCTGTATATAGCTACTGACCCTGGAACTGTCCCTGTATATAGCTACTGACCCTGTATATAGCTACTGACCCTGTATATAGCTACTGACCCTGGAACTGTCCCTGTATATAGCTACTGACCCTGGAACTGTCCCTGTATATAGCTACTGACCCTGGAACTGTCCCTGTATATAGCTACTGACCCTGGAACTGTCCCTGTATATAGCTACTGACCCTGTATATAGCTACTGACCCTGGAACTGTCCCTGTATATAGCTACTGACCCTGGAACTGTCCCTGTATATAGCTTACTTAATTTCTCATGTTCTTCTTATTTCTATTGCTGGTGTTTTAGTTGTATATAACTACTGATCGATTACTACATAGTTGGGAAAGAGAAAGCTAGAAACACATTTCACTGTACCTTGAAAATAAAACTTGAAACTTGAAACTCTATCTACTAGAAACTCAGGGACAATATGGACACAGATATATATATAACAACAAATTCTACTATATATTAATACATTTCTTTAAAGTTATTCAAAGTTATGATATCTTATGATAGATGTTCTGTTAATGACCTTTGCAACCCTAAGCAGGAGTCATTACCTTTCCTCTGGGTACACTTCTTAGTTTAGGATACTGGGGGTTAGTTAGTCATTACCTTTCCTCCTTCTTAGTTTAGGATACTGGGGGTTAGCCCCTATGCTACTATGCAGTGCCTTGCAAAAGTATTCATCCCCCATTGGCGTTTTTCCTATTTTGTTGCATTACAACCTGTAATTTAAATTGATTTTTATTTGGATTTCATGTAATGGACATACACAAAATAGTCCAAATTGGTGAAGTGAAATGAAAAAAATAACTTGTTTCAAAAAATATATAACGGAAAAGTGGTGCGTGCATATGTATTCACCCCCTTTGCTATGAAGCCCCTAAATAAGATCTGGTGCAACCGATTACCTTCAGAAGTCACATAATTAGTTAGATAAAGTCCACCTGTGTGCAATCTAAGTGTCACATGATCTCAGTATATATAAACCTGAAAGGCCCCAGAGTCTGCAACACCACTAAGCAAGGGGCACCACCAAGCAAGCGGCACCATGAAGACCAAGGAGCTTTTCAAACAGGTCAGGGACAAAGTTGTGGAGAAGTACAGATCAGGGTTGGGTTATAAAAAAATATCAGAAACTTTGAACATCCCACGGAGCACCATTAAATCCATTATTAAAAATGGAAAGAATATGGCACCACAACAAACCTGCCAAGAGAGGGCCGCCCACCAAAACTCACGGACCAGGCAAGGAGGGCATTAATCAGAGAGGCAACAAAGAGACCAAAGATAACTCTGAAGGAGCTGCAAAGCTCCACAGCAGAGATTGGAGTATCTGTCCATAGGACCACTTTAAGCTGTACACTCCACAGAGCTGGGCTTTACGGAAGAGTGGCCAGAAAAAAGCCATTGCTTGAAGAAAAAAATAAGCAAACAGGCATGTGGGAGACTCCCCAAACATATGGAAGAAGGTACTCTGGTCAGATGAGACTAAAATTGAGCTTTTTGGCCATCAAGGAAAACGCTATGTCTGGCGCAAACCCAACACCTCTCATCACCCTGAGAACACCATCCCCACAGTGAAGCATGGTGGTGACAGCATCATGCTGTGGGGATGTTTTTCATCAGCAGGGACTGTGAAACTGGTCAGAATTGAAGGAATGATGGATGGCACTAAATACAGGGAAATTCTTGAGGGAAACCAGTTTCAGTCTTCCAGAGATTTGAGACTGGGATGGAGGTTCACCTTCCAGCAGGACAATGACCCTAAGCATACTGCTAAAGCAACACTCAAGTGGTTTAAGGGGAAACATTTAAATGTCTTGGAATGGCCTAGTCAAAGCCCAGACCTCAATCCAATTGAGAATCTGTGGTATGACTTAAAGATTGCTGTACACCAGCGGAACCCATCCAACTTGAAGGAGCTGGAGCAGTTTTGCCTTGGAGCAGTGGCTAGATGTGCCAAGCTTATAGAGACATACCCCATTGAGACTTGCAGCTGTAATTGCTGCAAAAGGTGGCTCTACAAAGTATTGACTTTGGGGGGGGGGGGGGTGAATAGTTATGCACGCTCAAGTTTTCTGTTTTTATGTCTTATTTCTTGTTTGTTTCACAATAAAACATATTTTGCATCTTCAAAGTGGTAGGCATGTTGTGTAAATCAAATTATACAAACCCCCACCAAATCATTTTATTTCCAGGTTGTAAGGCAACAAAATAGGAAAAATGCCAAGAGGGGGTGAATACTTTCGCAAGCCACTGTAGGTGTTTACACCAGACCTGCACTGTCTGTAAATCAAATTCCAATTCCAAATTGTCTTCATTGAAAAGCATGGAAGACAAGTGGATTTGGAATTTCAGTGTACTTCCTGAATTGGCTGAAATTGAAATGGAATTGACCCTAACCCTGGGCTGTGCATTATCCTCCCATTATCATCAAGTGTACAAAGTACTTACATTGTGTTTTCTGCCTACTGTACTGAACTATCTCTCCCTAACGGTTCACAAATACTTTTTCTTTCTTTTTTTTTTTTTTTTTTTTTTGTGGTGAAATAGGACATGTGTTAGTTTTGTTTTACAATTGTGTCTGTGTGTGTGTGTGTGTGTGTGTGTGTGTGTGTGTGTGTGTGTGTGTGTGTGTGTGTGTGTGTGTCCACAGCCTGAGGAGTATGGACAGGAGGCCATGGAAGGAGAGCCACAGGAGGGAGAGACATATGATCAGAACCAGCAGGTAGGAGGGATACACACACACACACACACTAGAGCTCTGCTAGGAGCAACATCTCCTATACACTTCCTGATGAACTCAGTCACCGTGTCCGTGTAAACGTCAATGTTATTCTCAGAGGCAACCCGGAACATATCCCAGTCCGCGTGATCAAAAACAATCTTGAAGCATGGATTCCGATTGGTCAGACCAGCGTTGAATAGACCTTAGCACAGGTACTTCCTGTTTGAGTTTCTGCCTATAGGATAGGGAGGAGCAAAATGGAGTCGTGATCTGATTTGCCGAAGGGAGGGCTGGGGAGGGCCTTGTAGGCATCCCGGAAGGGGGTGTAACAGTGGTCGAGTGTTTTTCCAGAGCGAGTACTACATTCAATGTGTTGATAGAACTTTGGTAGCGTTTTCCTCAGATTTGCTTTGATAAAATCCCCAGCTACAATAAATGCGGCCTCAGGATATGTGGTTTCCAGTTTGCATAAAGTCCAGTGTAGGTCCTTGAGGGTCGTCGTGGTGTCGGCTTGAGGGGGAATATACACGGCTGGGACTATAACCGAAGAGAATTATCTTGGGAGGTAATATGGTCGGCATTTGATTATGAGGTATTCTAGGTCAGGTGAACAAAAGGACTTGAGTTTTTGTACATTATCACAGTCACACCATGAGTAGTTAATCATGAAACATATACCACCGCCTTTCTTCTTCCCAGAGAGTTCTTTAGTCCTGTCTGTACTAAGAACCTAGCTGGCTGTATGGACGGGGACAGTATATCCCGAGAGAGCCATGATTCCGTGAAACAGAGTATGTTACAGTCCCTAATGTCTCTCTGGAAGGAGATCCTCTCCCTGAGCTCGTGTACTTTATTATCCAGAGACTGAACATTAGCGAGTAATATACTCTGAAGTGATGGATGGTGTGCGCGCCTCCTGAGTCGGACTGGAAGTCCACTCCGAATACCTCTTCTCCGCCGGCAGCATCTTGGAGCAGCCTCTGGGATAAGTTAAATTGCCCAGGGGGGTACGAACAAAAGATCCAATTCGGGAAAGTCGTATTTCTGGTCGTAATGCTGGTGATTTACTGCCGCTCCGATATCCAAAAGTTATTTCCGGCTTTACGTAATAACACAAAAAAAAACGTTCTGGGCTAATTCTTGCTCCTGTGTAGCTCAGTTGGTAGAGCATGGCGTTTGCAACGCCAGGGTTGTGGGTTCGATTCCCACGGGGGGGCCGGTATAAATTAAAATTAAATGAAAAAATGAAAGAAATAAAATGTATGCACTCAGGATAAGAGCGTCTGCTAAATGACTAAAATGTAAGAAATAACACACACAAAAAAACGAAATACTGCGAAGTTGCTTAGAAGCAGATCTGCCATGTCTGTCGCCACCATCTTGCTACATGTATCGAGTAATATGGAATTAACTACTTTTTCAAGTAACAAAGCCCAAACACTACACACACACACACACACACGCATTTACACAAACGTACACACACACACACACACACACTTACACAAAACACTAGGACTAGGTGAAATACTTGGAAGTATTTGAGGTGCACTTGGTTTATCTTAGGGCTTTGCACTGTTGGGACTATTCCATTTGGTTCTATTGCACCGGGGAAACTCAACAGTAGAACTCTGTACTGTGTGTGAGTTGGTGCTTTGTCTCTCTCTATAGCTTTAGACGTGAGAGAGATTTTTGACAAGTCAAATGCCAGATAAACAGGTGGGCATAACACCTCCAATCTGAGACAGATGGTTATTTTTGGGAAGGCAGCTCTCAAGGGCAAAAAAACACAGTACCGAATCGGTTAATCTGAAACCTGAGAATCAGCAGGGAACCAATGACGAATCAAAGAATCCCAGTGGAGTAATCTTAAATGAACGGTTCAGAACCAATTCAGTGGTTTATTAACTGAGATGTCCTTCTGCCCTACATAAATAATGTATCATACAAATCAATTATAGAAAAAAAATGCCTAGATTTAAGCTCTCTTCTGTTTCAACGCAAATGACTCCTGTAATATTAAATTGTATAACCTCATATCATGAAGAGGCAACACGTCTGTATTCCTCCCTATCCTTCCCCATCCATCTCTCTCTCTCTCTCTTTCTCCATCTCTCTCTCCATCTCTCTCTCTCTCTCTCTTTCCCTCCACCATCCCCCATCGTAAAAAGCAGCATGCGAGCTCTAGCTGAACGGGGTGTGGTGGTGGTGGTGATGTCACGAGTTGCAATGCATGATGGGTAGTATCAGAGGATTCCTTGCATTGCTGTGAACATGGAGTCTTTCTCTACAGCTGCTCTGTCTGACCCTCCACATTGTCATCATATGTGGATGTAATGTGTGTCCCATCAATAACCACACATTATTTTCCGTAGATAAATGACCTCAAGGAATCATTATATGAGTACAAGTGTCTGTTCACATGAAGATGTTAAGAGTTGGTTAGTGTACTAACCAGAGGATGCTACGATGGCTTCCTCTACTGTGTCCTGGGAGCTGCTGTTACATTTTATGTTAGCCAGTGCTACCCTCTGGTGGATAGAGTTGAGTATTGACACAGGAGTGAAGCTGATAATATTGTATCAAATTCGGAGGGGGGTGGGGGGAGCCCCCGACCAGGACTCGAACCTGGCTCCAGCGCACTGTCAAGAGATCTGAAGATCTTGGCGAGGTCGCTAGGTGTTGTGTTAAGGTCGCTAACGCTGTAATCGTTATACTGACAGGTCAAAAGAGAACATTGTGTCCTTATTGCCAGGTTGTCTTCATTTTAGACTTGATGTGATTTGTCTGGTTAGATCACTCTGGGTGAGAGCTTGTCTGATGAGAGATCCAACAATTCCACGTCTGTTCCTTCTATAATTATGCCTATGTGAACTCTGTGACATCACAGCTGTCTGCTGAGGGGAGGACGGCTCATAATAATGTCCGGAACGGAGCAAATGGAATGGCATCAAATACATGGAAACCATGGAAACCATGGAAACCATGGAAACCATGTGTTTGATATATTTTTTACCATTCCAGTTATTACTGTGAAGGTGTCACCAACCTCCTGTGGTGGGCGTCCGAAATGGCACCCTATGAAATGAATAGGACACAGTCACTGCCTCCCTCTCTCTGTCTCTCTCTCTCTGACTCTCTCTCTCTATTTAAATACTGCCCCTCTCTCTGTCTCTCTCTCTCTCTATTTAAATACTGTCCCTCTCTCTGTCTCTCTCTCTCTCTATTTAAATACTGTCTCTCTCTCTGTCTCTCTCTCTGTCTCTCTCTCTCTGACTCTCTCTCTGACTCTCTCTCTCTCTCTATTTAAATACTGTCCCTCTCTCTGACTCTATCAATTCAATTTCAATTCAATTTAAGGGCTTTATTGGCATGGGAAACGTGTGTTAACATTGCCAAAGCAAGTGAAGTAGATAGTAAACAAAAGTGAAATAAACAATAAATATTAACAGTAAACATTACACTCAGAAGTTCCAAAAGAATAAAGACATTTCAAATGTCATATTATGTATATATACAGTGTTGTAACAATGTGCAAATAGTTAAAGTACAAATGGGAAAATAAATGAACATAAATAGGGGTTGTATTTACAATGGTGTTTGTTCTTCACTGGTTGCCCTTTTCTTGTGGCAACAGGTCACAAATCTTGCAGCTGTGATGGCACACTGTGGTTTTTCACCCAGTAGATAAGGGAGTTTATCAAAATTGGATTTGTTTTCGAATTCTTTGTGGATCGCTGTAATCTGAGGGAAATATGTGTCTCTAATATGGTCATACATTTGGCAGGAGGTTAGGAAGTGCAGCTCAGTTTCCACCTCATTTTGTGGGCAGTGTGCACATAGCCTGTCTTCTCTTGAGAGCCAGGTCTGCCTACGGCGGCCTTTCTCAATAGCAAGGCTATGCTCACTGAGTCTGTACATAGTCAAAGCTTTCCTTAAGTTTGGGTCAGTCACAGTGGTCAAGTATTCTGCCACTGTGTACTCTCTGTTTAGGGCCAAATAGCATACTAGTTTGCTCTGTTTTTTTTGTTATCTCTGACTCTCTCTCTGACTCTCTCTCTCTCTATTTAAATACTGTCCCTCTCTCTGACTCTATCTCTGACTCTCTCTCTGACTCTCTCTCTCTCTATTTAAATACTGTCCCTCTCTCTGACTCTCTCTCTGACTCTCTCTCTGACTCTCTCTCTGTCTCTCTCTCTCTCTATTTAAATACTGTCTCTCTCTCTGTCTCTCTCTCTCTCTATTTAAATACTGTCCCTCTCTCTGACTCTATCTCTGACTCTCTCTCTGACTCTCTCTCTCTCTATTTAAATACTGTCCCTCTCTCTGACTCTATCTCTGACTCTCTCTCTGACTCTCTCTCTGACTCTTTCTCTCTCTATTTAAATACTGCCCCTCTCTCTGTCTCTCTCTCTCTCTATTTAAATACTGTCTCTCTCTCTGTCTCTCTCTCTGACTCTCTCTCTCTCTATTTAAATACTGTCCCTCTCTCTGACTCTCTCTCTCTCTATTTAAATACTGTCCCTCTCTCTGACTCTCTCTCTGACTCTCTCTCTGACTCTTTCTCTCTCTATTTAAATACTGTCCCTCTCTCTGACTCTCTCTCTGACTCTCTCTCTGACTCTCTCTCTGACTCTTTCTCTCTCTATTTAAATACTGTCCCTCTCTCTGACTCTCTCTCTGACTCTCTCTCTCTCTATTTAAATACTGTCCCTCTCTCTGACTCTCTCTCTCTATTTAAATACTGTCCCTCTCTCTGACTCTCTCTCTGACTCTCTCTCTCTATTTAAATACTGTCCCTCTCTCTGACTCTCTCTCTGACTCTCTCTCTGACTCTCTCTCTCTATTTAAATATTGTCCCTCTCTCTGACTCTCTCTCTGACTCTCTCTCTGTCTCTCTCTCTCTATTTAAATACTGCCCCTCTCTCTGACTCTCTCTCTCTCTATTTAAATACTGTCCCTCTCTATGACTCTCTCTCTGACTCTCTCTCTGACTCTCTCTCTCTCTCTCTATTTAAATAATGTCTCTCTCTCTGTCTCTCTCTCTCTATTTAAATACTGCCCCTCTCTCTGTCTCTCTCTCTCTATTTAAATACTGTCTCTCTCTGACTCTCTCTCTCTATTTAAATAATGTCTCTCTGAGCTCTCTGACTCTCTGAGCTCTCTCTCTCTCCTCTCTATTTAAATACTGTCTCTCTCTGACTCTCTCTCTATTTAAATACTCTCTCTCTCTCTCTCTCTCTCTCTCTCTATTTAAATACTGTCTCTCTCTATATATTTAAATACTGTCTCTCTCTCTATTTAAATACTGTCTCTCTCTCTCTATTTAAATACTGTCTCTCTCTCTGACTCTCTCTCTCTCTATTTAAATACTGTCTCTCTCTGAGCTCTCTCTCTCTCCTCTCTATTTAAATACTGTCTCTCTCTGACTCTCTCTATTTAAATACTCTCTCTCTCTCTCTCTATTTAAATACTGTCTCTCTCTATATATTTAAATACTGTCTCTCTCTCTATTTAAATACTGTCTCTCTCTATATATTTAAATACTGTCTCTCTCTCTGAGCTCTGTCTTTTTCTCTTCTCCCCAAGGAGCAGGGCCAGGACTACGAACCAGAAGCATAAAACCATCATTTCAAATCACCATCCAACCAGCAGCACTATACGATATTTATTACAATAAAAAGGACAAATGCTGAAACTACCACAATAATACAAATCTAATCCTGTTGCAAAAAAGTACAAAATCCACAAACATTCCACCTGAGAAAAATGTTCTTCCTTCTTTTTAAAGACAAATCTTGTATGATAATCGATGCTATATTATAAATGTCATGTTACTTCTGTAATGTGGTGGGTCGTGCAGTTGTTTCTTGAGGTGTAGAAGTCTTGAGTCTTGTTTCCTTGATTCCCTCCCAATGGAACGAGACTCCGGACCAGGCCTGGCTTGTGACCATAGAAATACAATCCATAGAACAGGCCTCCCCATTCAAGACTGAACTCTATTTCTATGTGTGTGAGTCTTTGTACTCTTTGTGTGTTTCTGTATTTATAAATGTGCGATAATAATAGATGTGTTATTCGCGTCTTCCAACAACGGCGTTGGGAGCGGAAGAAAATAATAAATCCGGTTGCAAACCGATATGACTACTACCAATAATATTCCATAAGTATGTACAATGCCTGTTTGTGGGTTCTCTTTTGAATTTACTTTTGGAGCAAGTTATTTATTTCATGTTTTTCAAGTAAGAGTTTTATACATTGTATCTTTATAGTTGCTTGTGAAATCATTCCGGTGGAACTATCTGTTTAGAAATGGATAAACTACATGTT
>NC_140016.1:489197-527212 GCF_964263955.1 Coregonus lavaretus | reverse complement strand
CTACATAGGGAATAGGGTGCGATTTAAGACACATCCTTACACCAGAAGAATTAGAAAAATATATATATATATATTACACAAATCAGAACAAACATTCCACGCTGAAAGATGGTCTTGGAATCGTTTCCCAACGGCTTCTTTTCCACCTGAAGTCACGCGATGCTTTTCTTTTTGTTTTCTAGTGTTTCATCATATCTGATTATTTGACCAAAGACAATAAAGACATGAGTTCTCTTGAATCAGAGATATTCACCTTTCAGAGGAACCACAACAAAGACTACCTGTACAGTAATGAACAGGGCAAGATATCTACAGTAACACATACTCCACTCTACCAAACACATCAAACAGGGGACGTACAGCGCCTTCGGAAAGTATTCACGCCCCTTGACTTATTCCACATTTTGTTGTGTTACACCCTGAACTTAAAATGGATTAAATGTAGATTTTGTGTCACTGGCGTAACACAATACCCCATAATGTCAACATGGAATTATATTTTTTGAATTTTTTACAAATTCAATCAAAAGCTGAGTCAATAAGTATTCAACCCCTTTGTTATGGCAAGCCTACATATGTTCAGGAGTACAAATGTGCCTAACAATTCACATAATAAGTTGCATGAACTCACCCTGTGTGCAATAATAGTGTTTAACATGATTTTTGAACGACTACCTCATCTCTGTACCACACACATACAATTGTCTGTAAGGTCCCTCAGTCGAGTAGCGAATTTCAAACACAGATTCAACCACAAAGACCAGGGAGATTTTCCAATGCCTTGCAAAGAAGGGCACCTATTGGTAGATGGGTAAAAATAAAAAAGCAGACATTGAATATCCCTTTGAGCATGGTGAAGTTATGAATTACATTTTGGATGCTGCATCAATAGAGGTGTTCTTCCTAACTCAGTTACAGGAGAGGAAGGAAACCACTGAGGGCCAAGCGTGACTTTAAACCGGTTACTGAGTTTAATGTCTGTGATTGGAGAAACCAACATTGTAGTTACTCCACAATACTAGCCTAAAGGACAGAGTGAAATGAAGGAAGCCTGAACAGAATAAAAAATATTCCAAAGCATCCTGTTTGCAACAAGGCACTAAAGTAAAACTGTAAAAAATGTGCAAAGAAATTAACTTTATGTCCTGAATATAAATCCAACACGACACGTCACTGAGTGCCACTCTTCACATTTTCAAGCATGGTGGTGGCTGCATCATGTTATGGGTATGCTTGTCATCGGCAAGGACTAGGGAGTTTTTTTAGGACAAAAATATATTAAATAGAGCTAAGCAGAGGCATTTTTTTTCAATACATTTGCAAACATTTAAAAAAAAAACAGTTTTCACTTTTTCATTATGGGGTTTTATGTGTAAATAGGTGAGAAAAAATAAATTTAATCAATTCTCAATTCTGGCTGTAACACAACACAATGTGGAATAAGCCAAGGGGTTTGAATACTTTCTGTATCTCACTACATTAAACACTTCACTTTATGCATTTATCATGCAAATAAACTGTTGACTATATCAACAATTCAGATACGGACATACACAGTAATATTAATATATATATACAGTGAGGGAAAAAAGTATTTGATCCCCTGCTGATTTTGTACGTTTGCCCACTGAAAAAATAAATGATCAGTCTATAATTTTAATGGTAGGTTTATTTGAACAGTGAGAGACAGAATAACAACAACAAAAAATCCAGAAAACGCATGTCAAAAATGTTATAAATTGATTTGCATTTTAATGAGGGAAATAAGTATTTGACCCCCTCTCATTCAGAAAGATTTCTGGCTCCCAGGTGTCTTTTATACAGGTAACGAGCTGAGATTAGGAGCACACTCTTAAAGGGAGTGCTCCTAATCTCAGTTTGTTACCTGTATAAAAGACACCTGTCCACAGAAGCAATCAATCAATCAGATTCCAAACTCTCCACCATGGCCAAGACCAAAGAGCTCTCCAAGGATGTCAGGAACAAGATTGTAGACCTACACAAGGCTGGAATGGGCTACAAGACCATCGCCAAGCGATTATTCGCAAATGGAAGAAACACAAAATAACTGTCAATCTCCCTCAGCCTGGGGCTCCATGCAAGATCTGACCTCGTGGAGTTGCAATGATCATGCGAACGGTGAGGGATCAGCCCAGAACTACACGGGAGGATCTTGTCAATGATCTCAAGGCAGCTGGGACCATAGTCACCAAGAAAACAATTGGTAACACACTACGCTGTGAAGGACTGAAATCCTGCAGTGCCCGCAAGGTCCCCCTGCTCAAGAAAGCACATATACATGTCTGTCTGAAGTTTGCCAATGAACATCTGAATGATTCAGAGGAGAACTGGGTGAAAGTGTTGTGGTCAGATGAGACCAAAATGGAGCTCTTTGGCATCAACTCAACTTGCCGTGTTTGGAGGAGGAGGAATGCTGCCTATGACCCCAAGAACACCCTCCCCACCGTCAAACATGGAGGGGGAAACATTATGCTTTGGGGGTGTTTTTCTGCTAAGGGGACAGGACAACTTCACCGCATCAAAGGGACGATGGACGGGGCCATGTACCATCAAATCTTGGGTGAGAACCTCCTTCCCTCAGCCAGGGCATTGAAAATGGGTCGTGGATGGGTATTCCAGCATGACAATGACCTAAAACACACGGCCAAGGCAACAAAGGAGTGGCTCAAGAAGAAGCACATTAAGGTCCTGGAGTGGCCTTGCCAGTCTCCAGACCTTAATTCCATAGAAAAGATGTAGAGGGAGCTGAAGGTTCGAGTTGCCAAACGTCAGGCTCGAAACCTTAATGACTTGGAGAAGATCTGCAAAGAGGAGTGGGACAAAATCCCTCCTGAGATGTGTGCAAACCTGGTGGCCAACTACAAGAAACGTCTGACCTCTGTGATTGCCAACAAGGGCTTTGCCACCAAGTACTAAGTCATGTTTTGCAGAGGGGTCAAATACTTATTTCCCTCATTAAAATGCAAATCAATTTATAACATTTTTGACATGCGTTTTTCTGGATTTTTGTTGTTGTTTTTCTGTCTCTCACTGTTCAAATAAACCTACCATTACAATTATAGACTGATCATGTCTTTGTCAGTGGGCAAACGTACAAAATCAGCAGGGGATCAAATACTTTTTTCCCTCACTGTATAAGGGGTGTTTAATAGATGCACTATCATCACTATGATCATCACTATGACAACAGTCTTTTGGGCATCAGACTGAGTGTGTATTTTATCTGAGTTGTTTACTTCAGCACTCCTCACACACACACACACACACACACCTCCCTCACTCCTATCACAGCACCGGTTGCTAGGCAACAGAATTCAGAGCACTGTGAGGCGGCCAGGGATTGGCTGAGGCATTGGATCACGGTGTTCTGGCCAAGCCTGTGGCTCCAAAGAAAAACGGTGCTGCTGCCTACACAATGTATTAATGCCTGTAGAAATGATAATGCTTAGCTTAGTTGTTATTGGTAAAGATTAGCTAGTTTAAAATGTGCACATTTCCAGAAAGAAAATATTAAGAGGATGCAGGAACAGTAAAGAAGAAACGCTGCCTATACCATTTATCGATGCCTGTAACAATAATAAAGCTTGGCTTAGTTCTTATTGGTAAAGCTTAGCTAGTGTATCAAGATGATTTGGAGTCCATCCAAATCATCTTGGCTCCTGGACTCTGTCCACGCATTTCAAGGCTGCATTGAGACAATGACTTATCAGTGACCCAAGCACTGCTCAGTAATCATGCGGCTATGGACCTGAGTTATACTGTTAACACTGAGGCGGTGGGAGGAAGTCCACTGTGTGCAGCTCACCCTGCAGCTCCAACATGAATATCCCTGTCATGTCTACCTCTGATATGCCGCTCAATAAAACAATCACAGCAATTAAGCATCCCAGAAAAGTGCTAAAAAAAAATATTGCCCACATGAACATATGTAGCCTAAGAAACAAGGTTCATGAAAATCAATAATTTGCTAGTAACAGATAAAAATCCATATACCGACAATCTCTGAAACTCACTCAGATAATACCTTTGATGATACAGTGGTAGCAATACATGGTTTCAACATCTACAGAAGAGACAGGATGGTATAGGTGTGGCTGTTTATATTCAGAGTCATATTCCTGTCAAACTTGGGAGAGGATCTCATGTTAAATACTGTTGAAGTAATATGGCTACAGGTTCATCTGCCTCACCTAAAGGCCATTTTGGTGGGAAGCTGCTATAGACCACCAAGTGCTAACAGTCAGTATCTGGATAACATGTGTGAAATGCTTGATAATGTATGTAATATCAACAGAGAGGTATATTTTCTGGGTGACCTAAATAGTGACTGGCTTTCATCAAGCTGCCCACTCAAGAGAAAACTGTAACTAGTGCCTGCAACCTGGTTCAGGTTATCGGTCAACCTACCAGGGTGGTTACAAACGGCACAGGAATTAAATCCTCCACATACTGTGTATTGATCACATCTTTACTAATGCTGCAGAAATCTGCTCTAACGCCGTATCCAAATCCATCGGATGTAGGGATCATAATATCGTAGCCATCTCTAGGAAAACCAAAGTTCCAAAGGCTGGGCCTAATATAGTGTATAAGAGGTCATACACGTGTGTCATACACGTGTGTGCGTGTGTGCGCGCGTGTGTGTGTGTGGGGGGGCGCGTTCCTGTCAGTGTCTAGTGTGTGTGCGTTCATCCAGCTGTTATGATCATGGTGGAGCGGCAGGTAGCTTAGTGGTTAAGAGCTGTTATGATCATGGTGGAGCGGCAGGTAGCTTAGTGGTTAAGAGCTGTTATGATCATGGTGGAGCGGCAGGTAGCTTAGTGGTTAAGAGCTGTTATGATCATGGTGGAGCGGCGGGTAGCTTAGTGGTTAAGAGCTGTTATGATTATGGTGGAGCGGCGGGTAGCTTAGTGGTTAAGAGCTGTTATGATTATGGTGGAGCGGCAGGTAGCTTAGTGGTTAAGAGCTGTTATGATCATGGTGGAGCGGCAGGTAGCTTTAAGAGCTATTATGATCATGGTGGAGCGGCAGGTAGCTTTAAGAGCTGTTATGATCATGGTGGAGCGGCAGGTAGCTTAGTGGTTAAGAGCTGTTATGATCATGGTGGAGCGGCAGGTAGCTTAGTGGTTAAGAGCTGTTATGATCATGGTGGAGCGGCAGGTAGCTTAGTGGTTAAGAGCTGTTATGATCATGGTGGAGCGGCAGGTAGCTTAGTGGTTAAGAGCTGTTATGATTATGGTGGAGCGGCAGGTAGCTTAGTGGTTAAGAGCTGTTATGATTATGGTGGAGCGGCAGGTAGCTTAGTGGTTAAGAGCTGTTATGATCATGGTGGAGCGGCAGGTAGCTTTAAGAGCTATTATGATCATGGTGGAGCGGCAGGTAGCTTTAAGAGCTGTTATGATCATGGTGGAGCGGCAGGTAGCTTAGTGGTTAAGAGCTGTTATGATCATGGTGGAGCGGCAGGTAGCTTAGTGGTTAAGAGCTGTTATGATCATGGTGGAGCGGCAGGTAGCTTAGTGGTTAAGAGCTGTTATGATCATGGTGGAGCGGCAGGTAGCTTAGTGGTTAAGAGCTGTTATGATCATGGTGGAGCGGCAGGTAGCTTAGTGGTTAAGAGCTGTTATGATCATGGTGGAGCGGCAGGTAGCTTAGTGGTTAAGAGCTGTTATGATCATGGTGGAGCGGCAGGTAGTTTAGTGGTTAAGAGCTGTTATGATCATGGTGGAGCGGCAGGTAGCTTAGTGGTTAAGAGCGTTGTGCCAGTAACCGAAAGGTCGCTGGTTCTAATCCCTGAGCCGACTAGGTGAAAATTCTGCCGATGTGCCCTTGAGCAAGGCACTTAACCCTAATTGCTCTGGATAAGAGCGTCTGCTAAATGACTAATTTATTATGTCTCTCCTAGAAGGTGTGATTGAAGGAAGTGAGTGAATTATAGCACAGGGGGGACAGGATGCAGGGCTGCTTGACCATTAGGATACAGTCATCAACTGGGTCTCCGTGGCTACGGTTTCCTCACGGTGTTCACACACACACACACACGCATGATCATACATACATATACCCACACACACACATACATAGTGTACAGTGCATACAGTAGAAGTCGGAAGTTTACATACACTTAGGTTGGAGTCATTAAAACTTGTTTTTCAACCACTCCACTAATTTCTTGTTAACAAACGATAGTTTTGGCAAGTCGGTTAGGACATCTACTTTGTGCATGACACAAGTAATTTTTCCAACAATTGATTACAGACAGATTATTTCACTTATAATTCACTGTATCACAATTCCAGTGGGTCAGAAGTTTACATACACTAAGTTGACTGTGCCTTTAAACAGCTTGGAACATTCCAGAAAATGATGTCATGGCTTTAGAAGCTTCTGATAGGCTAATTGACATCATTTGAGTCAATTGGAGGTGTACCTGTGGATGTATTTCAAGGCCTACCTTTGCTTGACATCATGGGAAAATCAAAAGAAATCAGCCAAAATTGTATACCTCCACAAGTCTGGTTCATCCTTGGGAGTAATTTCCAAACGCCTGAAGGTACCACGTTAATCTGTACAAACAACAGTACGCAAGTATAAACACCATGGGACCACGCAGCCGTCATACCGCTTAGGAAGGAGACGCGTTCTGTCTCCTAGAGATGAATGTACTTTGGTGCGAAAAGTGCAAATCAATCCCAGAACAACAGCAAAGGACCAGGTGAAGATGCTGGAGGAAACAGATACAAAAGTATCTATATCCACAGTAAAACAAGTCCTATATCGACATAACCTGAAAGGCTGCTCAGCAAGGAAGAAGCCACAGCTCCAAAACCGCCATAAAAAAGCCAGACTACGGTTTGCAACTGCACATGGGCACAAAGATCGTACTTTTTGGAGAAATGTCCTCAGAAATAGAACTGTTTGGCCATAGCTCAGCTGGTAGAGCATGTCGCTTGTAACGCCAAGGTAGTGTGTTCGATCCCCAGGACCACCCATACACAAAAATGTATGCACGCATGACTGTAAGTCGCTTTGGATAAAAGCGTCTGCTAAATGGCATAATATTTATTATTATTATAATGATCATCATTATGTTTGGTGGAAAAAGGGGGTAGCTTGCAAGCCGAAGAACACCATCCCAACCGTGAAGCATGGGGGTGGCAGCATCATGCTGTGGGGGTGCTTTGCTGCAGGAGGGACTGGTGCACTTCACAAAATAGATGGCATCATGAGGAAGGAAAATTATGTGGATATATTGAAGCAACATCTCAAGACATCAGTCAGGAAGTTAAAGCTTGGTTGCAAATGGGTCTTCCAAATGGACAATGACCCCAAGCATACTTCCAAAGTTGTGGCAAAATGGCTTAAGGACAACAAAGTCAAGGTATTGGAGTGGCCATCACAAAGCCCTGACCTCAATCCTATAGAAAACCTGTGGGCAGAACTGAAAAAGCGTGTGCGAGCAAGGAGGCCTACAAACCTGACTCAGTTACACCAGCTCTGTCAGGAGGAATGGGCCAAAATTCACCCAACATAAGCTTGTGGAAGGCTACCTGAAACGTTTTACCCAAGTCAAACAATTTAAAAGCAATGCTACCAAATACTAATTGAGTGTATGTAAACTTCTGACCCACTGGGAATGTGATGAAAGAAATTAAAGTTGAAATAAATCATTCTCTCTACTATTATTCTGACATTTCCCATTCTTAAAATAAAGCGGTGATCCTAACTGACCTAAGACAGGCAATTTTTACTAGGATTAAATGTCAGGAATTGTGAAAAACTGAGTTTAAATGTATTTGGCTAAGGTGTATGTAAACTTCTGACTTCAACTGTACATACATACATAGATGATGTAACTTTTTAGTTTTCTTGCATTTCTTTGTAATATAGCCCAGTCACGACTAAAGCCATAGCGTTGCTATGAGAACAGAGGTTTAATGACTATAATTTGCTGTTGATGAGAAAGAGAACTGCTCTCTCTTTCAGAGACTGCCTTTACCTTTAAACTCACTTCATGCCAGAACATAGAACGCTGGTTTCCAGGGAAACTGGCTCTCAGAACCTTTTCAATACAACACACTAACACTCACAGCATATAACAAGGAGAGCTGGCTGCCTGCCTCCCTGCCTCCCTGCCTCCCTGCCTCCTGCTTCCTGCCAAACACTGAAACAGATCCTTCTGGAACCACATATTGTAGCAGCTCACTGCAATCAGAATCTATCAACAACACGCAGGAGGGTAGAGGGAGATATATACGTAGCGTGATTCACAGAGATGAGATGTGGCTGTGATAGGAGACCTGTACTCCGGACCACGGGAAGAGTTCTCTCTCTGTTAGATCGGTGAGGTACGTATTATTAGCGGTAGGCTACTGAGATTCCACTGTGTTGTGTGTCCAGCGTCATATTCCCGAGGATAGGTGTTCATGCTCCTCTCACGTGCATGTTGAGTGCTATTCTTATCTGTATTGACTCTTAAGGTCTGGGTTTTGTGATATCTGAGTACGTTCTTTTGCACGTCTCAAAGAATGATGAGGAGCTATGGAGGAGGTTTATGAAACGTAGACGTCAATTAAAGATTGGAATCATTAAGACATCTAGATCGTTTTTTTGAAGATACAATAAGATTTGAAAGACATCGTTCCTATCAAAAATGCATGTCTTCTCACCAAGTTCCAGCACATTGTGAAGAGCTGTATCTGACGATAATCATGTGTTTTCATGTTTGTCATTTAGAACAAAGAACACTCCAGATACTTTGTAGACTTGGCAGTCTCTGTATCTTTGATACAGCTTGTTTGGCAGGAAATATTCCCACGTGTAAATACCAATGTAATCATATCACAGATGACATATTAAAAGGAATCTCAGCATCTTTTGGAATGGCGTTAATGGTCTAGTGATACAACATGTAGTATAGGGACTAGTTCTACATTGGTCAGTTAAACGTACACTCCTGAGTAAGTAGTAGATCTTGGTTCATCAACAAAGAAGAACGTTAGCTTTCTAGCCCTCATTTGATGTTGACACTATTTTGGAGAAACTTATTCAAGAAAGATCAAGTGTAATATATTATAAAAATCAAGCAAACTGGATGGAATATGGGGAAAAATGCACAAAATTATTTTTAAATCTTCAACATAGGAATGCTACCAAAAATAACTTAATGAAACTGGTTACAATTGACGGAGTCACCCATAATTCACCAAATGATATTTTGTAGGAAGAAACAAAGTACTTTAAGCATAAGTTTTCTTATCAGTCGCCTCCATCTCCTCTAACTGAAGCTAATTGTAGATTTTTTTTCTTCTATTGATAATGTCAAATTAACAGCCACACAGAAAGACTCATGTGAAGGTGAAATTACAGAGGAGGAACTTCTGGATGCAATTAAAGACTTTAAGTCCGGGAAAACTCCAGGGTTGGATGGCATACCAGTCGAGGTATACCAAACCTTTTTTGATATACTAAGAGGACCGTTATTAGCATGTTTTAACCACTCCTATGTAAATGGTAGATTATCTGACACTCAAGGAGAAGGTCTGATCTCATTATTACTGAAACAGGATACAAGTGGAAAATATAAAGATCCAGTCCATTTACAAAATTGGAGGCCCCTTACACTTCAGTGTTGTGATGCAAAAATCCTAGCAAAATGTATAGCGCATAGAATTAAAAAGGTATTGTCGGATATTATTCATTCTAATCAGACAGGTTTTTTACATGGAAGATACATTGGAGATAATATAAGGCAAGTATTGGAAACAATAGAACACTATGGAAAATATGGGAAACCAGGCCTGCTATTCATAACAGAAGTCGAAAAGGCATTTGATAAAGTTCGACTGGGGTTTATATATAAATGCCTGGAGCATTTCAATTTTGGAGAATCTCTTATAAAATGGGTCAAAATCATGTATAGTAACCCTAGGTGTAAAATAGTAAATAATGGCTATTTCTCAGAAAGTTTTAAACTGTCAAGAGGAGTGAAACAAGGTTGTCCACTATCGGCATATCTATTTATTGTGGCCATCGAGATGTTAGCTATTAAAATCAGATCCAATAATAATATCAGAGGATTAGAAATCCAGGGCTTAAAAACAAAGGTGTCATTGTACGCTGATGATTCATGTTTTCTTTTAAATCCACAACTAGAATCCCTCCACAGCCTCATAGAGGATCTAGATACATTTTCTAACCTCTCTGGATTACAACCAAATTATGACAAATGTACTATATTACGTATTGAATCACTAAAAAAGACAATTTTTACATTACCATGTAGTTTACCAATAAAATGGTCTGATGGTGATGTGGATATACTCGGAATATATATCCCAAAGGAAATAAATGATCTCACTTCAATAAATGTTAATAGAAAGTTAGCAAAAATAGATAAGATCTTACTACCATGGAAAGGAAAACACCTGTCAATTTGTGGAAAAATCACCCTGATTAACTCTTTAGTATTATCCCAGTTTACCTATTTGCTTATGGTCTTGCCGACGCCTAGCGAACAGTTTTTTTAATTATATGAGAAAAAAATATTCAATTTTATTTGGAACGGCAAGCCAGACAAAATTAAAAGAGTATATTTCTATTATGAATATGAATTCGGAGGACAGAAATTATTAAATATTAAGGCATTAGACCTATCACTAAAAGCTTCAGTCATACAAAAGTTATACTTAAATCCGAACTGGTTCTCAAGCAAATTAGTAAGATTGTCTCACCCAATGTTCAAGAAAGGCCTTTTTCCCTTTATTCAGATTATAACCTCTCACTTTCAGTTATTTGAAAAGGAAATAATCTCCCAAATGTCACTATTTCTAAAACAAGCCATAGAAAGTTGGTTGCAATTTCAATTTAATCCTCCAGAAACGACAGAACAAATAATGCAACAAATATTGTGGTTAAATTCAAATATACTAATTGACAAAAAACCTTTCTTTTTTGACAGAATGTTTAAAAAAGGTATAATCTTCGTAAATGATATCATCGGTAGGACTGGTGGAGTTATGTCGCACATGCAGCTAACAAAAACATATGGAAATGTCTGCTCTACCCAAAATTACAACCAAATAATTGCAGCCTTACCGCAAAAGTGGAAGAGGAAAGCGGAAGGGGGAGAAAGTAAGGAACTTGTCTGTCGGCCCTGCATTAAAGAACATAATTGGTTAAGGAAAACTGTGATAAATAAAAAAGTATATCAGTTTCACTTAAGGACCAAAGGATTGACAGCCGTCCCATATAGATTGCAAAATAGTTGGGAAGAGATCTTTGACGTACCGATCCCATGGCATAGTGTTTATGAACTGACACGCAAAACGACACCGGACTCAAAAATTAGAATCTTTCAATTTAAATTATTATATAAAATTCTTGCTACCAATAGAATGTTATTTATATGGGGGATACAATCTTCCCAGCTCTGCAGATTTTGCTGTGATGAGACAGAATCATTAGATCATTTGTTTTGGTTCTGTCCATTTGTAGCTTGTTTTTGGACACAGGTCGAGGAATGGCTAAAGGATTGCAATATTTACCTGGAACTAACCTTGCAGATAGCATTACTGGGTGATCTGAAAAGTCATAGTCAATCAATCAATAATATAATAATACCTTTAGCAAAAATGTTGTTTATTTTTAATTCACAATCTGTAGAAGCAATGAGAATAGAAAGGTTCAGAACTTTTGTAAAACATCACAGTACGGTTGAAATATATATGGCAAATAGAAATCCTATATGGATGGTGTTAAGAGATAGATGGGAGGTATTGAATAGAGTTGAAGGATGGGACTAATAACAAATAACAACAAATAATAACAAAGATATCTAATAATGTAAGCATACTGTGTCCATAATAAGTATATACAGTGGGGGAAAAAAGTATTTAGTCAGCCACCAATTGTGCGAGTTCTCCCACTTAAAAAGATGAGAGAGGCCTGTTATTTTCATCATAGGTACACGTCAACTATGACAGACAAAATGAGAAAAAAAATTCCAGAAAATCAAATTGTAGGATTTTTAATGAATTTATTTGCAAATTATGGTGGAAAATAAGTATTTGGTCACCTACAAACAAGCAAGATTTCTGGCTCTCACAGACCTGTAACTTCTTCTTTAAGAGGCTCCTCTGTCCTCCACTCATTACCTGTATTAATGGCACCTGTTTGAACTTGTTATCAGTATAAAAGACACCTGTCCACAACCTCAAACAGTCACACTCCAAACTCCACTATGGCCAAGACCAAAGAGCTGTCATAGGACACCAGAAACAAAATTGTAGACCTGCACCAGGCTGGGAAGACTGAATCTGCAATAGGTAAGCAGCTTGGTTTGAAGAAATCAACTGTGGGAGCAATTATTAGGAAATGGAAGACATACAAGACCACTGATAATCTCCCTCGATCTGGGGCTCCACGCAAGATCTCACCCCGTGGGGTCAAAATGATCACAAGAACGGTGAGCAAAAATCCCAGAACCACACGGGGGGACCTAGTGAATGTACAGTACATGTCCAGGCCCGTCTGACGTTTGCTAGAGTGCATTTGGATGATCCAGAAGAGGATTGGGAGAATGTCATATGGTCAGATGAAACCAAAATATAACTTTTCGGTAAAAACTCAACTCGTCGTGTTTGGAGGACAAAGAATGCTGAGTTGCAGCCAAAGAACACCATACCTACTGTGAAGCATGGGGGTGGAAACATCATGCTTTGGGGCTGTTTTTCTGCAAAGGGACCAGGACGACTGATCCGTGTAATGGAAAGAATGAATGGGGCCATGTATCGTGAGATTTTGAGTGAAAACCTCCTTCCATCAGCAAGGGCATTGAAGATGAAACGTGGCTGGGTCTTTCAGCATGACAATGATCCCAAACACACCGCCCGGGCAACGAAGGAGTGGCTTCGTAAGAAGCATTTCAAGGTCCTGGAGTGGCCTAGCCAGTCTCCAGATCTCAACCCCATAGAAAATCTTTGGAGGGAGTTGAAAGTCTGTGTTGCCCAGCGACAGCCCCAAAACATCACTGCTCTAGAGGAGATCTGCATGGAGGAATGGGCCAAAATACCAGCAACAGTGTGTGAAAACCTTGTGAAGACTTACAGAAAACGTTTGACCTGTGTCATTGCCAACAAAGGGTATATAACAAAGTATTGAGAAACTTTTGTTATTGACCAAATACTTATTTTCCACCATAATTTGCAAATAAATTCATTAAAAATCCTACAATGTGATTTTCTGGATTTTTTTTCCTCATTTTGTCTGTCATAGTTGACGTGTACCTATGATGAAAATTACAGGCCTCTCTCATCTTTTTAAGTGGGAGAACTTGCACAATTGGTGGCTGACTAAATACTTTTTTCCCCCACTGTAGGTTGTATGTTGGGAGTTTTGGGAAAGAGCACAGTTAGAAAGATATGGCATATAGAAGCAAACCGGATGGACATCATGAAAATGATCGGAGAGGTTGAGAGTAGAAGAAGATCAGGAGCAAAAAAAAATATATATATATATATATATATATATAATAGAATTATTGTCAAATTAACTCTGTCCATAAGGTGTAGATAGTAATTATAGACCGGAAGTAGAGGCCTGGGCATTGTTGTTCACTAATTTACTCCAAGTAGGGAAAGGATGGTGGGGTTGAAAAGTAATAAAGGGGAGTATATATATAAAAAAAACAATAAAAAAACATGGGGGATTGGAAGTGATGCAGACAATTACATTGATAGAAGATACAATCTATCTGCAATATTAAGCTGATCCATTCCCCCCGAGAAAAAAAAATACAATTTAAAAAATAAGAAAAGAAAAAAATATGAACTTTAGCTTTCTAGCCCTCATTTGATGTTGACACTATTTTGGTTATCTTGATTCACATGTCGTAGAGCTGAAATAATATCGTAACGTTATGACTATAACTACTGTTCCCTGAAGGAGGGAAACCAGGTACAACATACTATGGGGAGTCGCACTCTCGTGACTTCGGTTGAAGGATCTACAATCACGCCTGACAAGGCCAATGAAATCCGCACCTCGCTGGAAGCCCGCGCCTTCCATAGGTGATAAGCATGAGGCTCTGATTATTTCCTTCAATTTAATACCGCTCTTCACAGAGCCCAGGAATGGGCTTTGCGGGGCCAAACATGTGTTGTGCCTCGTTTCCCTCCTTCAGGGAACAGTAGTTATAGTCATAACGTTACGTTCCCTTTCAGTCAGTCAACTTCGATACAACATGCTATGGGGAAATATTATCACGCCCCAAGCCGACCCCAACGGATACTAAATGAAATGACCCATGGCAGACCACCCAGACCTGACCCCGCCAGATGCAGCAGTCTGGGTATTGCACACACGGCGTGCTGCCTAGTGACTTTCCCCCGTCCCAGCAGTAAACACACTGTGGGCTACACTGAAAGCAGTGACGTCCAAGCGATAAGACCTTGAGAAAGTGTGTGGTGATGCCCAACTCACCACAGCACAAATATCTCCTACAGTCAACCCTTTAAGCAACGGCCAAGACGCTGCCAGACCCCTGGTGGAGAGGGGGCGTACACCACTAGGTAACCCTTGACCCTTGCTGCGATATATGCCAGGGAGATAGCCTCCACAATCCAGGGGGAGAGACGCTGCTTAGAGAGAGCCCTGCAGCAAGCTGGATTAGCAAAACAGACAAAAAGTACGCAGTACGTGGCATTGCGCACAGGGACTGGTTCAAGCGAAGGCCGCCTGAATGTGCTCCAAGCCGAGACAAACTACACATAGAGAAATGCTGTAACCGCATGACTGGGGGCATGATCTCGACCCCGAACCCGGCTTAGTCATCGCCGTCTCGGTTGTTTTCTCAGCCATCTTAATCATTGCACCAGCAAATTGAAGAATAACTAATTGTTTGTGATTAGAAAAACTTATGAGAACAAGTGCAACCTTCAGCACACAACGTCCAGAGGGGGTGAACACGCTCGACCCCTATGGGAGAGTTCAGTTGGCGCAACGTTTTACAATTGTTTGTTTCAGTAGCGTGAATCGTTCCTGTTCACACCAAGGTGAAGGGCTGAATATTGAAGGAATCAATCCTGAGGATTTCATTGGCCTTGTCAGGAGTGATTGTAGATCCTTCAACCGAAGTCACGAGAGTGCGACTCCCCATAGTATGTTATACCAAAGTTGACTGACGGAAAGGGAACTTGAATCACATGCCTTAAAGCTGAAATGATATCTTGAATCACATGCCTTAAAGCTGAAATGGTATCTTGAATCACATGCCTTAAAGCTGAAATGGTATCTTGAATCACATGCCTTAAAGCTGAAATGGTATCTTGAATCACATGCCTTAAAGCTGAAATGGTATCTTGAATCACATGCCTTAAAGCTGAAATGGTATCTTGAATCACATGCCTTAAAGCTGAAATGGTATCTTGAATCACATGCCTTAAAGCTGAAATGGTATCTTGAATCACATGCCTTAAAGCTGAAATGGTATCTTGAATCACATGCCTTAAAGCTGAAATGGTATCTTGAATCACATGCCTTAAAGCTGAAATGGTATCTTGAATCACATGCCTTAAAGCTGAAATGATATCTTGAATCACATGCCTTAAAGCTGAAATGGTATCTTGAATCACATGCCTTAAAGCTGAAATGGTATCTTGAATCACATGCCTTAAAGCTGAAATGATATCTTGAATCACATGCCTTAAAGCTGAAATGATATCTTGAATCACATGCCTTAAAGCTGAAATGATATCTTGAATCACATGCCTTAAAGCTGAAATGGTATCTTGAATCACATGCCTTAAAGCTGAAATGGTATCTTGAATCACATGCCTTAAAGCTGAAATGGTATCTTGAATCACATGCCTTAAAGCTGAAATGATATCTTGAATCACATGCCTTAAAGCTGAAATGATATCTTGAATCACATGCCTTAAAGCTGAAATGGTATCTTGAATCACATGCCTTAAAGCTGAAATGGTATCTTGAATCACATGCCTTAAAGCTGAAATGATATCTTGAATCACATGCCTTAAAGCTGAAATGGTATCTTGAATCACATGCCTTAAAGCTGAAATGGTATCTTGAATCACATGCCTTAAAGCTGAAATGATATCTTGAATCACATGCCTTAAAGCTGAAATGATATCTTGAATCACATGCCTTAAAGCTGAAATGATATCTTGAATCACATGCCTTAAAGCTGAATTCCTATCTTGAATCACATGCCTTAAAGCTGAAATGGTATCTTGAATCACATGCCTTAAAGAGCAACTGCCTCTAAAAAAAACCAACTTCTCATTTAGAAAACAGCTTATGTGGCATCGCTATGAGTCAGAAACATTTATTCTATTGTCAAATTTAACTACAAAGTGTAAATATGATAATTTTGGTCAAGTCAGTCTTTGTGAGACATGTGGTCGTGACTGCATCACAACGTAAATTAAGGTTGGGTTTGTTTCAATTCTTCCCACAGCTTGCAGCACACAAGAATCATCAATTCTGAGTGCAGCTATACGGGACCCAATCGTAACGCCTTCTGGTAAATTTGAGTTGACTTTGGATATCCCTATGGGGATAGTTAAGGACCATTGGTAAATCATACAATGCACATGGGACAATGTTAAAATTCCAACAGCTCCAAATTTCAATGACTTAAAAACATCAAACCAACTATAAATTGTAGAAATGAATATACAAATATTGAAAGCATTTAATAAGACTAAAAGGTGTGAAACATGAAAATATTGTCTCATTTACATTGTGTAATTTAATGATGGTCCCTAACTAGCCGTGGAGATAGGCTATCCAAAGTCAAACCAACTTTGCCACAGTAGCACACCAGCCAGCTGAAGGTAATTGGCTAAATAATTTGGCTAACTTTTCCCACCTGCGAACACACACAAGAAAAAAACAACAACACATCAAACCACACCCTGAAACCAACTCATGTTTGAATTCAGTCATGGCCACTAGCATTTCTTAATTAACCAAATCTAAAAACGAGGCCAAATCATGAAGTGCAGTCGCCCTTTAAAGCTGAAATGGCATCTTGTATCACGTTTCAGGAGAAGACCCAGATGCAGACAGTATCGAAGTAACAATAGTTTATTACAAAAACAGGGGGCTGGCAAACGACAGGTCAAGGGCAGGCAGAGATCAGTAATCCAGATCAGAGTCCAAAAGGTACAGAACGGCAGGCAGGCTCAGGGTCAGGGCAGGCAGAGGTCAATAATCCAGGGTGGTGTGACAAGGTACAGAAAGGCAGGCAGGCTCAGGGTCAGGGCAGGCAGAGGTCAATAATCCAGGGTGGTGTGACAAGGTACAGGACGGCAGGCAGTCTCAGGGTCAGGGCAGGCAGAGGTCAATAATCCAGGGTGGTGTGACAAGGTACAGGACGGCAGGCAGTCTCAGGGTCAGGGCAGGCAGAGGTCAATAATCCAGGGTGGTGTGACAAGGTACAGGACGGCAGGCAGTCTCAGGGTCAGGGCAGGCAGAGGTCAATAATCCAGGGTGGTGTGACAAGGTACAGAATGGCAGGCAGGCTCAGGGTCAGGGCAGGCAGAATGGTCAAAACTGGAAAACAGGGGCTAGAGCAAAACAGGAGTATGGGAAAACCGCTGGTAGGCTTGACAAGACGAACTGGCAACAGACAAACAGAGAACACAGGTATAAATACACAGGGGATAATGGGGAAGATGGGCGACACCTGGAGGGGGGTGGAGACAATCACAAAGACAGGTGAAACAGGGTGTGATCAGGGTGTGATATATTGATTCAATGCCTTAAAGCTGAAATGGCATCTTGATTCACATGCTTTAGAGCTGAAATGGTATCTTGATTCAATGCCGTAGAGCTGAAATTGTATCTTTAATCACATGCCTTAAAGCAGAAATGGTATCTTGATTCAATGCCTTAGAGCTGAATGGTATCTTTAATCACATGCCTTAAAGTTGAAATGGCATCTTGATTCAATGCCTTAGAGCTGAAATGGTATCTTGATTCACATGCTTTAAAGCTGAAATGGCATCTTGATTCAATGCCTTAGAGCTGAAATGGTATCTTGATTCACATGCTTTAAAGCTGAAATGGTATCTTGATTCATTTACATTTTTACATTTTAGTCATTTAGCAGACACTCTTATCCAGAGCAACTTACATTATCTTTTTATTTTCCATACTGGCCCCCGGTGGGAATCGAACCCACAACCCTGGCGTTGCAAACGCCATGCTCTACATCCCTGCCGGCCATTCCCTCCCCTACCCTGGACGACGCTGGGCCAATTGTGCGCCGCCCCATGGGTCTCCCGGTCGTGGCCGGCTACGACAGAGCCTGGATTCGAACCAGGATCTCTAGTGGCACAGCTAGCACTGCAATGCAGTGCCTTAGACCACTGCGCCACTTGGGAGACTTATTGAGTCAAATGCTTTAAAGCTGAAATGGTATCTTGACTCAAATGCTTTAAAGCTGAAATGGTATCTTGATTCACATGCTTTAAAGCTGAAATGGTATCTTGATTCAAATGCTTTAAAGCTGAAATGGTATCTTGATTCAAATGCTTTAAAGCTGAAATGGTATCTTGATTCACATGCCTTAAAGCTGAAATGGTATCCATAGAGCATCACTGTCCTGCTGTAGATTTTCCAATATCACCTCTGTGTGCACATAATCCTCTGATATCACCTCTGTTTGCACAGGAACCTCTGACATCACACCTGTGTGCACCGGAACCTCTGACATCACCACTGCCCTGAGGAGCCTCGTATGGACACCAGTCACCAGTCTGTCAATCAAGACTGCCAGCCGAAACCTCACATGCACACTATGATTGGTGTGGGGGTGGATGGGGAATCGTTGGAGCACAGAGACACAACTATCATACCTATCACAGCTATTACAGCAGTGGACTCAGGTGATGTTGCAGTTCAGCTGGACTCGCACCCTGTGGTGGAAAACACTCAGGTCACAGGGCGTGCTGAGTTTGAAATGCCCACTGTTGTGATACTCCCCTCAGTACAGGACCATGCAACAGAGGAGGACTCCTACTTACCCCCAAAATATCTGAATAACCACCACCCACGGTGTGAGGCTTCAGACACAGAATACTCCCTGGAGAAGGAGGAGGAGAGAGAGAAAGTTGAGAAGAGAGGGAAAGAGGATGTCAGAAAGAAAGATGGAGAGAGAGAGAAAGAGAAAGAGTTAGGTAAAGAGATAAATAAAGACAAAGAGAGAGAGAAAGAGAAGGATAAAACAAATAAAAAGGTGCGAGAGACAGAGGAGAAGAGAGAGACAGAGGAGGAGAGAGAGACAGAGGAGGAGAGAGAGACAGAGGAGGAGAGAGAGACAGAGAAGGAGAGAGAGACAGAGGAGGAGAGAGAGACAGAGAAGAGAGAGACAGAGAAGGAGAGAGAGACAGAGAAGGAGAGAGAGACAGAGAAGGAGAGAGAGACAGAGAAGGAGAGAGAGACAGAGAAGGAGAGAGAGACAGAGAAGGAGAGAGAGACAGAGAAGGAGAGAGAGACAGAGGAGAAGAGAGAGACAGAGAAGGAGAGAGAGACAGAGGAGGAGAGAGAGACAGAGGAGAAGAGAGAGACAGAGGAGAAGAGAGAGACAGAGGAGAAGAGAGAGACAGAGAAGGAGAGAGAGACAGAGGAGGAGAGAGAGACAGAGGAGGAGAGAGAGACAGAGGAGAGAGAGACAGAGAAGGAGAGAGAGACAGAGGAGAAGAGAGAGACAGAGAAGGAGAGAGAGACAGAGGAGGAGAGAGAGACAGAGAAGGAGAGAGAGACAGAGAAGGAGAGAGAGACAGAGGAGGAGAGAGAGACAGAGCAGGAGAGAGAGACAGAGAAGGAGAGAGAGACAGAGGAGGAGAGAGAGACAGAGCAGGAGAGAGAGACAGAGGAGGAGAGAGAGACAGAGAGACAGCACATGATGACCCAGGTTAGTCTGGAGGTGGCTCAGCATCACTCTGTAGCCACTAGCCCCATGACCCCACCCCAGGGGGCTGGCGCCGGGGCCTTCCTCTTCCCAGCATCCTCTAGGAGTCTGGAGGTGGCTCAGCATCACTCTGTAGCCACCAGCCCCATGACCCCACACCAGGGGGCTGGCGCCGGGGCCTTCCCCTTCCCAGCATCCTCTAGGAGTCTGGAGGTGGTTCAGCATCACTCTGTAGCCACCAGCCCCATGACCCCACCTCAGGGGGTCGGCGCCGACGCCTTCCTCTTCCCAGCATCCTCTAGGAGTCTGGAGGTGGTTCAGCATCACTCTGTAGCCACCAGCCCCATGACCCCACCTCAGGGGGTCAGCGCTGACGCCTTCCTCTTCCCAGCATCCTCTAGGAGTCTGGAGGTGGTTCAGCATCACTCTGTAGCCACCAGCCCAATGACCCCACCCCAGGGGGCTGGCGCCGACGCCTTCCTCTTCCCATCATCCTCTAGGAGTCTGGAGGTGGTTCAGCATCACTCTGTAGCCACCAGCCCCATGACCCCACCCCAGGGGGCTGGCGCCGGGGCTTTCATCTTCCCAGCATCCTGTAGGGGGCCGGGTGCGGAGACTAAGGATGCAGAGCTGCAGTTGGGCCGCCAGGTGGAGTTCCGCTCTGTCGCCACGGCACCCATGACTCCAAAAAACCCCAACAGCCCCACCGTCCCCGCTGCCTTCCCAGAGCTCAGCAGGAGAGAAGGGGAGGACAGGAAGGAGAAAGAGGGGAGGGACGAGAGGGAAACTACAACTAAATGTGAGTCAGAGCCTGTTGTAGTTACTCCTCGTCTGGTGTTAGCCCCCGTACTGAAATGTAGTGCTCCGAACGAGGAGGTGGCTGAAGAGACAAAGTCTCAGTCCAACATGCCTCTAGATAGCTCCGCTTACTCAGACCCTCAGACTGAAAGACTCTGTCACAACCACGCTGATGAACCGGAACCAGTGTCGGTTAAAAGGAGAGGGCAACATGGGGCGACTGGGGACGCTGTCGATCAAGAGATCACCATTCTGGTGACCCAGCATGACAGCGTCGGAGTTGAGGAAGAAGAAGAGGAGGAGGAAGAGGAGGAGGAGGAGAGAAGGGAGGAGATGATGTCATTTATTCACTCCACTGAGTCTGAGGGATCTGAGGGGTCTGTGGAGGTAGACAACAGCGAGGGGGTGAAAGTCGTTCCTCCGGTGCCCCAAAACAGCCTGGACGATGGGAGGAGTGACGACACAGCTCAACCCAAAACCACAGGGACCGTCTTGAACCTACGCTCACACGGAAACAGACCGGAAGATTCTCTCCCTCCTTCCGGTGAAGACATTCAAACAGACACAAAGCAGAAGACATCACCACAATCCCTGACTAAAAACAAGCACCCTGAACAAATAGGAGAGGAAGCGAAGCTCTGCTTTAGTGAGGAGCAAACCAACCAGACTGAACAGCGCAGCCAAGTGGACAGGAGTGGAACTCCCCAACCCAACCAGACAGAACAGCGCAGCCTAGTGGATAGGAGTGGAACTCCCCAACCCAACCAGACAGAACAGTTCCAGCGCCCTCTAGTTGGCCCTCCAGTCCCTGCCTCCCTGGCTCGGCAGCAGCAGCACATGATGACCCAGGTTAGTCTGGAGGTGGTTCAGCATCACTCTATAGCCACCAGCCCAATGACCCCACCCCAGGGGGTCGGCGCCGACACCTTCCTCTTCCCAGCATCCTCTAGGAGTCTGGAGGTGGCTCAGCATCACTCTGTAGCCACCAGCCCAATGACCCCACCCCAGGGGGTCGGCGCCGACACCTTCCTCTTCCCAGCATCCTCTAGGAGTCTGGAGGTGGTTCAGCATCACTCTGTAGCCACCAGCCCCATGACCCCACCTCAGGGGGTCGGCGCTGACGCCTTCCTCTTCCCAGCATCCTCTAGGAGTCTGGAGGTGGTTCAGCATCACTCTGTAGCCACCAGCCCCATGACCCCACCTCAGGGGGTCGGCGCTGACGCCTTCCTCTTCCCAGCATCCTCTAGGAGTCTGGAGGTGGTTCAGCATCACTCTGTAGCCACCAGCCCCATGACCCCACCTCAGGGGGTCGGCGCTGACGCCTTCCTCTTCCCAGCATCCTCTAGGAGTCTGGAGGTGGTTCAGCATCACTCTGTAGCCACCAGCCCCATGACCCCACCCCAGGGGGTCGGCGCTGACGCCTTCCTCTTCCCAGCATCCTCTAGGAGTCTGGAGGTGGTTCAGCATCACTCTGTAGCCACCAGCCCCATGACCCCACCCCAGGGGGCCGGCGCCGACACCTTCCTCTTCCCAGCATCCTCTAGGAGGAAGGGGGCGGAGACTAAGGACGCTGAGCTGCAGGTGGGCCGGCAGGTGGAGTTCCGTTCTGTCTCCACGGCACCCATGACTCCAAAAACGGCCCCCACCGCCCCCGCAGCCTTCCCAGAGCTCAGCGGGAGAGAGGGGGAGGAGAGGAAAGAGGAGAGAAAGGTGGAGGAGAGTACGAACGAGAAGAACGGGGGGAGAACAGAAGAGAAAACTGAAGCAAAAGCGAAGGAGGAGGTAAAGGAGGGTGAGGAGCAGACAAAGGAAGAGGAGAGGTTGGACGAGGTGGTGCAGGAGGTACGGTGGGACGAGAAGGGGATGACGTGGGAGGTGTATGGGGCAGTAGTAGAGGTAGCCGTCCTGGGCTCAGCCATACAGAAACACCTGGAGAAACAGGTTGGGAAGCTCAGGAAGCATCCCTCCCCTGCCCTGCCTCCCCCTCCTCCCCTCAACCCAACTGCCATGCCCCTCCTTCCCCCCCCTCCCCTCAACCCAACCGCCATGCCCCTGCCTCCCCCTCCTCCCCTCAACCCAACCGCCATGCCCCTGCCTCCCCATCCTCCCCTCAACCCAACCGCAATGCCCCTGCCTCCCCCTACCCCTCCTCCACTCAACCCAACCGCCATGCCCCTGCCTCCCCCTACCTCTCCCCTCAACCCAACCGCCATGCCCCTGCCTCCCCCTACCCCTCCTCCACTCAACCCAACTGCCATGCCCCTGCCTCCCCCTACCCCTCCTCCCCTCAACCCAACCGCCATGCCCCTGCCCTCCACCCCTCCTCCAGCCTCTGGGGCCACCCAGGGATTGTCAGGTAAGGGCTCGGCCAGGAAGAGAGGCGAGCGGGACGGGAAGAGAGGCAGGCGCCGGAGGAATCCTTTCCGTTTGCTGTTGAAGAACATGCAGCCGCCCAACTGTTGCTCCCGAGCTCATTCCACTGAGTGACACTGCAGGAACATCATCCAAAACCACCTTTCCTCACCCACTGGACTGAAGGCTAACTACATTATCTCAATTCCCTTTCCTCACCCACTGGACAGTAGGCTAACTACATGTAGCCTAGCGGTTAGAGCGTTGGGCCAGTAACCGGAAGGTTGCTAGTTTGAAAGAAATCTGTAATTCTGCCCTTTAGCAAGGCAGTTGACCCCCAACAACAGCCCCCGGGCACCCAATGTGGCACCCCCCCCACACCTCTCAGATTAAGAGGGGTTAAAAATGGAAGTCAAGTTTTGGTTGGACCTTGTGTGCAACTTTACCGCATTATCAGAGGAACTTTGTCATGAACGTCAGCGAGGATTGTGTCAGAAGATTCAAGAAGGAAACATGACAACATGTCACTTTAAAAACGTTCTTCTTTGGCTTTTGGAAAAATATGGATAGCCTTTTTTTTTATGTGGTCTTTAACCTGTTTTCTTTATAGAGACCCTAAATGATGGTTGTTATGTTGTGATTGTATATTTGGTGCAAAGTGCTCATTTCAGTTATTGCCTTAATTGCATTATCTCTGTGTTATTGTGCAAATGTTACTTTTCGAAAGATATGTTCAATGGCAATTTTACAATCAAAGTAATTTTTAAAAGTAACAATTCCTTATGGCTAAATGTATGCATTGCCAGCTACAGTGATAATCACATTTTGTGATAGTTATCTTGTTGATTGTGATGTAAGACTATGTACATTTCCATGTGTTTCAGTTAACCCTCCAGAGTGTAAGCTCTGTCTAAGCTAACATATGGAATTGTTTTAAGATGGTCATACCTAGGATCATTTAGCTATTTGATTTTGAATTTTAAGACCCCTTAAGGTATACATTTTTTTCATTATTGGATGCAACATTGAATTTGGCATTACTACTACTAGCCAATAGAAATGCATTGAATAACAGATTCATTACATGGAACAACAGATAGTCCCCAAGAAAATCTAAAGGAAGTTTGTTCTGAAGTGTCTGTCCTATATCTGAGAGATCAGAAAGATCAGCAAACTATATATTTTTTTGACATGTATTTATCCCCTTATTTTAGGCACTAAACTACAGTATCTCCATATATATACACTTCCATTCATTTTTTAAACTGGTACCGGGGACCTTCTGTTTAGTTTTTAATTTAGTTTAATAATTCAACCATAAAAAAAACAAAAAAAACAAGCACACATAAAAACTTGAAAAAGCCGTACATGCACGAGTAAAATCATTGAGGATAACACACAATAATGTCTTTGGACTTATTTCCATTGTGGTCGTCTTGAAACAAGATGGCTGGGCAAGACGGAACACCGGTTGAACACGGTATGATAATAAAACAAAAGACTAAGAAGAAGAACTATCTATATCATCATCATCATAGGGGTCATTCATATGGGCACAGAAGACATCAAACAGTTGCCCAGAGAGGATGTCGTGTTTTATGGGCAGAGGCAACTCATTCCACTCTGATGCTCCAGTATACAAGAAAGTACCTTTCCCAGTGTCGTCTCTCGTGTCCGAAGTGGGATGCTGGTGGTTATTGCTGTCAAACAAAGAGTCCGCTCATACTGAACCTTTGATCATAAGTTTTATTCATATCACAAGCTTTCAGCATGAGTTACATGAGTCAAGATCCCCAGGATAGCAGTGTCCTCGAATTCTAATGGCTGCTCTGCTTTCCTGTGCCCCCAGCATATACTTATAAACAATGTAAAAATATGGGTTGCTCCCTCTGCGGTCCAATCACCCGTCTCCCCTGGGGCGACACCCTACAACTGGCTACTTTTGAACTAACATAAACAACATTCCATTTCTTCATGAAAAACATTTAACAAAGGCATAATCCTAATACACTACACCAGCATTACCCCTGAACCTGTATAAGCACACATTAGCAACACCTGATCTGGTGCTGTGATTGTGTGCATCCCTAACACGGGGGGGGGGGGGGGGGGGGGGGAGTAATCAGTTGGATATCTGGGCGCAGAAGAGTCTTTTGTGAGGCTTGTGGGTGTCCTAGAGCAAATCGGAGAATGCCATCTTGTTCGTGAGAGTCTCATCTTTCAATAGAGTGGTCATGATACTTTGTCGAACTTTGTTCCAAACCGTTCCTGACACTACAGATGTTTTATTTTTAGAAGACCGGTTTTCGGGACGTCTCACGGTCTGATAAACACCGCTCTGCCACCTTTCACCGCAGATGCGGAAGGGCGATATCGGTGGATGTGGTGGATTGAGACGCAGCCCATGCAAAACAACTGATATCTCTAGTTTAAACAGACGGATTTTGAGGGGAGTTTTTTATTATTATGTTAATTGGATTAGATAACAAACACCGAATTCCAGATACAACTGCTTAGTTTCAAAATAACGGAAAACGCAGAATTAAATGTATATAAAAAACATGACATCGCAAAGCAGAATGTATTAAAAATATCGAATCTTTACATATTTAGAAAAATAATGAAGTGATTCACAATGAAAATAGTTTACTTTTGCTTTTCATCCAAAAAGGTTAATGGTTTTGCCATCCTTTTAGGTTGATATTGTTCAATGGATTCATGAGGACATTGGGAGTCTTGGCAAAAGCAAACTCCTGGCTAACTTGTGATATACCGTAGCAGAAAATAGCAAGCCGACTGATCTAAGATCACTATGTGTTGTGATAAATGGTTACATGGAAATATTCCCTCATTTTAAAATAAAGAATAGCATGCAAACAAGTGGATCAACCCCCAAAAAAAAAACATTTGATTGAGCTTGATTTAATTTCAAAAGACAGATTGTCTTTCTATCACAGAGTTTGGCATCCATCCTTTTCCAGGAGGGGAGGGAGGTCCATTTTGGTGGTCCATTTTATGACCCGCAGTCAGTCTTAGATCCCAAGATGGCCGTCACAGCTCAGTGGTACTGCCCCCAAAAAGGTCACTAATACTGCCCCAAAGTGGCCGTCACTGGTCAGTGATTCTGCCCCAAAAATGGCAGTCACATACTGACCCAAAATGGCGGCCACTCACAGGTCTGTGGTGCTGAGCGAAGGGTTAGCAAAGGTTAAACTAGGGCTGTCATTGTCTTTCTTCCTGCCATGCTGGGCCAAGGCTTCACCTAGAGGCTCGCTGTACGGATTATCTGCTCCCCCCTCCTCATCCTCCTCCTGGATCATCTACACAGGGAGGAGACAGGCATGACCATCCAGAATAATGATAATAACATAGTAATAATAATAATAATAACTATAACGTTACCATCATGGGCATTGTATCCCTGTCAGACATGACTATGTCCATGTTGCAGTCCAAGGAATTGAGGCTTGAATTTAAAAATGAAATTCAGTAAATTAGAGCCATATACAAGGGGAGGCCGTGATGATGATGACATCTTAATTATTTGTTAACAGTAATAACTCAATACTTTGAGATATTTTCTACCTGACTCTGTCTGCGTTAGATCCTTCCTCGTCGAAGCCCAGGTCTGTGGCTGTGTCGATGTTTAGGTTGAGCACAGGGTTAGCCCTAGAAACAAATATAGGGACAGAGACAACACTGTTACCCCTAGACACACACCCAGGGTCAGAGAAAACCCCGTTACCCTAGACACACACCCAGGGACAACACCGTTACCCCTAGACACACACCCAGGGACAGACACCACACTGTTACCCCTAGACACACACCCAGGGACAGAGACAACACTGTTACCCCTAGACACACACCCAGGGACAACACCGTTACCCTAGACACACACCCAGGGACAGAGACAACACCGTTACCCCTAGACACACACCCAGGGTCAGAGACAACACTGTTACCCCTAGACACACACCCAGGGACAACACCGTTACCCCTAGACACACACCCGGGGACAGAGACAACACCGTTACCCCTAGACACACACCCAGGGACAGAGACAACACCGTTACCCTAGACACACACCCAGGGACAGAGACAACACCGTTACCCTAGACACACACCCAGGGACAACACCGTTACCCCTAGACACACACCCAGGGACAGAGACAACACCATTACCCTAGACACACACCCAGGGACAGAGACAACACCGTTACCCCTAGACACACACCCAGGGACAGAGACAACACCGTTTCCCTAGACACACACCCAGGGACAGAGACAACACCGTTACCCCTAGACACACACCCAGGGACAACACTGTTACCCCTAGACACACACCCAGGGACAGAGACAACACCGTTACCCCTAGACACACACCCAGGGACAGAGACAACACTGTTACCCTAGACACACACCCAGGGACAGAGACAACACTGTTACCCTAGACACACACCCAGGGACAACACCGTTACCCCTAGACACACACCCAGGGACAGAGACAACACCGTTACCCTAGACACACACCCAGGGACAACACCGTTACCCCTAGACACACACCCAGGGACAGAGACAACACCATTACCCTAGACACACACCCAGGGACAGAGACAACACCGTTACCCCTAGACACACACCCAGGGACAGAGACAACACCGTTACCCCTAGACACACACCCAGGGATAGAGACAACACCGTTACCCCTAGACACACACCCAGGGACAGAGACAACACCGTTACCCCTAGACACACACCCAGGGACAACACCGTTACCCCTAGACACACACCCAGGGACAGAGACAACACCGTTACCCCTAGACACACACCCAGGGACAGACACCACACTGTTACCCTAGACACACACCCAGGGACAGACACCACACCGTTACCCTAGACACACACCCAGGGACAGAGACAACACCGTTACCCCTAGACACACACCCAGGGACAACACCGTTACCCCTAGACACACACCCAGGGACAGAGACAACACCGTTACCCTAGACACACACCCAGGGACAACACCGTTACCCCTAGACACACACCCAGGGACAGAGACAACACCGTTACCCTAGACACACACCCAGGGACAACACCATTACCCCTAGACACACACCCAGGGACAGAGACAACACCGTTACCCCTAGACACACACCCAGGGACAACACCATTACCCCTAGACACACACCCAGGGACAGAGACAACACCGTTACCCTAGACACACACCCAGGGACAACACCATTACCCCTAGACACACACCCAGGGACAGAGACAACACCGTTACCCTAGACACACACCCAGGGACAACACCATTACCCCTAGACACACACCCAGGGACAGAGACAACACCGTTACCCTATTCTCTTGGCAATTCTAACATGTGAAATGACTTGATAACGTGTTTCCAATATGCACAAAAAATGCACTCCAAACTAGCCTTTCAGGCTTTTCAAGCAAAGACAGGGTGGAATGCATTTTTTTACACGTTACAATTACATTTGTGATACAATACTGTACATTTCCTGTAGGTAGTTGGATGCACCCTATGTGTTCCAGTCAGAACTAGTGCACTATGTAAGGAATAGGGTGTCATTTGGGATGCACCCTATGTGTGGAGGACAGGACTCACCCCTCCATGGTGTACTTGTTGGTTCCAGGAACGACAGGCCCACTCTTCCGATCTCCACCAGTCACCACCTTGGCTGCTGAGTTCATGGCTTTAGCTGCCTTCAGCTTCGTTCTGTAGCTGTGAAATATTACCGTCCGTAGGTTAGTTACCCGTACATTTTACATTTTAGTCATTTAGCAGACGCTCTTATCCAGAGCGACTTACAGTTAGCACATACATTATTTTATCGAACCCACAACCCTGGCGTTGCAAACGCCATGCTCTACCAACTGAGCTACATCCCCTGCCGGCCATTTCCTCCCATACCCTGGGCCAATTGTGCGCCGCCCCATGGGTCTCCCGGTTGCGGCCGGCTACGACAGAGCCTGGATTCGAACCAGGATCTCTAGTGGCACAGCTAGCACTGCGATGCAGTGCCTTAGACCACTGCGCCACTCAGGAGATGTTTAGTACGAACTAACCTATACTAGCTAACCCCTACCAGTTTCCCATACTTACTAAACCATACCAGTTACCCATACTAACTGACCCATACAAACTAACACATACTAGTTACCCATACTAACATATGCTAGTTACCCACACTAACACATACTAGTTACCCACATTAACTAACCCATACCAGTTACCATTACTAACTAACCCATACAAATTAACCCATACTAACTCATCCATACCAGGTACCCATTCTAACTAACTAACTCATACTAAATAGTTACCCATACTAACTAACCCCTACTAGCTATCCATTCTAACTATTCCCTACTAGTTACCCCTACTAAGTAACCCCTACTAGTTACCCATACTAAGTAACCCCTACTAGTTACCCCTACTAACTAACCCCTACTAGTTACCCCTACTAACTAACCCCTACTAGTTACCTGCTACCCTTTTCTCATTAAACACTTTGGGAGCAGCATACCATGGAGTGGATTTCTACTTTTCTGACCATAGTTACCATAGTTACCATAGTTACCATAGTTACCATTCACATTGTAGTGACACGGTTGTACCCTAATAGACACTGAGTATACCAGACAAAAGGAACACCTTCCTAATATTGAGTTGCACCCCCTTTTGCCCTCAGAACAGCTTCGATTCGTAGGGGCATGGACTCTACAAGGTGTCGAAAGCGTTCCACAGAAATGTTGGCCCATGTTGACTCCAATGTGTCCCACAGTTGTGTTATGTAGGCTGGATTTCCTTTGGGTGGTGGACCATTCTTGATACACACAGGAAACTGTTGAGCGTGAAAAACCCAGCAGCGTTGCAGTTCTTGACACAAACCGGTGTGCCTGGCACTTACTACCATACCCCGTTTAAAGGCACTTAAATATGTTATCTTACCCATTGACCCTCTGAATGGCACACATACACAATCCATGTCTCAATTGTATCAAGGCTTAAAAATCCTTATTTAACCTACAGTTGAAGTCGGAAGTTTACATACACCTTAGCCAAATAGATTTAAACTCAGTTTTTCACAATTCCTGACATTTAATCCTAATAAAAATTCCCTGTTTTAGGTCAGTTAGGATCAACACTTTATTTTAAGAATGTGAAATGTCAGTATAATAGTAGAGAGAATGATTTATTTCAGCTTTTATTTATTTCATCACATTCCCAGTGAGTCAGAAGTTTACATACACTCAATTAGTATTTGGTAGCATTGCCTTTAAATTGTTTAACTTGGGTCAAATGTTTCGGGTAGCCTTCCACAAGCTTCCCACAATAAGTTGGGTGAATTTTGGCCCATTCCTCCTGACAGAGCTGGTGTAACGGAGTCAGGTTTGTAGGCCTCCTTGCTCGCACACGCTTTTTCAGTTCTGCCCACACATTTTCTATAGGATTGAGGTCAGGGCTTTGTGATGGCCACTCCAATACCTTGACTTTGTTGTCATTAAGCCATTTTGCCGCAACTTTGGAAGTATGCTTGGGGTCATTGTTCATTTGGAAGACCCATTTGCGACCAAGCTTAAACTTCCTGACTGATGTCTTGAGATGTTGCTTCAATATATCCACATAATTTTCCTTTCTCATGATGCTATCTATTTTGTGAAGTGCACCAGTCCCTCCTGCAGCAAAGCACCCCCACAGCATGATGCTGCCACCCCCGTGCTTCACGGTTGGGATGGTGTTCTTCGGCTTGCAAGCATCCCCCTTTTCCCTCCAAACATAACGATTGGTCATTATGGCCAAACAGTTTTATTTTTGTTTCATCAGACCAGGGGACATTTCTCCAAAAAGTACGATCTTTGTCCCCATGTGCAGTTGCAAACCGTGGCTTTTTTATGGCGGTTTTGGTGCAGTGGCTTCTTCCTTGCTGAGCGGCTTTCAGGTTATGTTGATATAGGACTTGTTTTACTGTGGATATAGATAATTTTGTACCTGTTTCCTCCAGCATCTTCACAAGGTCCTTTGCTGTTGTTCTGGGATTGATTTGCACTTTTCGCACCAAAGTACGTTAATCTCTAGGAGACAGAACGCGTCTCCTTCCTGAGCGGTATGACGGCTGCGTGGTCCCATGGTGTTTATACTTGCGTACTATTGTTTGTACAGATGAACGTGGTACCTTCAGGCGTTTGGAAATTGCTCCCAAGGATGAACCAGACTTGTGGAGGTCTACAATTATTTTTCTGAGGTCTTGGCTGATTTCTTTTGATTTTCCCATGATGTCAAGCAAAGAGGCACTGAGTTTGAAGGTAGGCCTTGAAATACACCCACAGGTACACCTCCAATTGACTCCAATGATGTCAATTAGCCTATCAGAAGCTTCTAAAGCCATGACATTATTTTCTGGAATTTTCCAAGCTGTTTAAAGGCACAGTCAACTTAGTGTATGTAAACTTCTGACCCACTGGAATTGTGATAGAGTGAATTATAAGTGAAATAATCTCTCTGTAAACAATGGTTGGAAAAATTACTTGTGTCATGCACAAAGTAGATGTCCTAACCGACTTGCCAAAACTATAGTTTGTTAACAAGAAATGTGTGGAGTGGTTGAAAAACGTTAAAGTGTTGGTCCCATTTCATGAGCTGAAATAAAAGATCCCAGAAATATTCCATACGCACAAAAAAAACGTATTTCTATAATTTTGTGCACAGCATGATCATTACACAGGTGCACCTTGTGAACGGGGACAATAAAAGGCCACTCTAAAACGTGCAGTTTTGTCAAATAACACAATGCCACAGATGCAATTGGCATGCTGACTGCAGGAATGTCCACCAGAGCTGTTGCCAGAGAATTGGATGTTAATTTCTCTACCATAAGCCGCCTCCAACATAATTTTACAGAATTTGGCAGTAAGTCCAATCGGCCTCACAACCACTGACCACATGTAACCACGCCAGCCAAGGACCTCCACATCTGGCTTCTTAACCTGCGGGATCGTCTGAGACCAGCCACCTGGACAGCTGATGGAACTGTGGGTTTTGCACAACCAAAAGACTTTCTAAAAACTGTCAGAAACTGTAAAGAAAAGATAATCTGCGTGCGCGTCGTCCTCACCAAGGTCTTGACCTGACTGCAGTTTGGCATCGTAGCTCACCTTCGATGGTCACTGGCACGCTGGAGAAGTGTGCTCTTCACGGATGAATCCCAGTTTCAACTGTACCGGGCAGATGGCGTCGTGTGGGCGAGCGGTTTGCTGATGTCAATGTTGTGAACAGAGTGCCCCATGGTGGCGGTGTGGTTATGGTATGGGCAGGCATAAGCTACAGATAGCGAACACAACTGCATTTTATCGTTGACAATTTGAATGCACAGAGATACCGTGATGAGATCCTGAGGCCCATTGTCGTGCCATTCATCCGCCGCCATCACCTCATGTTTCAGCATGATAATGCACGGCCCCATGTCGCAAGGATCTGTACACAATTCCTGGAAGTTGAAAATGTCCCAGTTCTTCCATGGCCTGCATACTCACCAGATGTGTCACCCATTGAGTTTGGGATGCTCTGGATCAACGTTGTCACGGTCGTCGTAAGGAATTGACCAAGGCGCAGCGTGTGAAACGAACATGGTACTTTATTTAGTTAAAGCACGAAAAACAAGAAACACGACTAGTGAAGTCCACAGTCAACCTGACTGAAAACGGAAACAATAACCCACAATGCCCACAGGAAAACATGCAGTATAAATATGGCTCCCAATCAGAGATAACGAGCCGACAGCTGACACTCGTTACCTCCGATTGGGAGTCAATGACCAAACCTAGAAATAAACGTGACAGAAATGCAAACATAGAAAATCACCCAAAACCCAACAAAACACAATACACCCTGGCTCAAATACAAAAGTCCCGGAGCCAGAGTGTTACAGTACCCCCCCCTAAAGGTGCGCACTCCGGGCGCACCAGCATACAGTCTCGGGGAGGGTCTGGGTGGGCGTCTGTCCACGGTGGCGGTTCTGGCCCTGGTCGTGGTCCCCACCCCACCTTAGTCACCACCCGCTTCCCTAGCCTCCTCCACATGACCACCCTCCAACTTACTCCACCTGGATTTAGGGGCAGCACCGGGCTAAGGGACAGCACCTGGCTAAGGGGCGGATCCTGGCTGGCTGGCTCTGGCGGATCCTGGCTGGACGGCTCATGGCAGGCTGAAGGATCTGGCTGCTCATGGCTGGCTGACGGATCTGGCTGCTCATGGCTGGCTGACGGATCTGGCTGCTCATGGCTGGCCGACGGATCTGGCTGCTCATGGCTGGCCGACGGATCTGGCTGCTCATGGCTGGCCGACGGATCTGGCTGCTCATGGCTGGCGGAAGGCTCTGGCTGATCCTGTCTGGCAGAAGGCTCTGGCTGATCCTGTCTGGCAGAAGGCTCTGGCTGATCCTGTCTGGCAGAAGGCTCTGGCTGATCCTGTCTGGCGGAAGGCTCTGGCTGATCCTGTCTGGCGGAAGGCTCTAGCGGCTCTGGTCTGGCGGACGGCTCTGATGGCTCATGGCAGACGGGCGGCTTTGCAGGCTTTAGGCAGACGGGCAGTTCAGGCCCCGTTGGGCAGACGGCAGACTCTGGCCGTCTGAGGCGCACCGTAGACTTAGTGCGGGTGGCCGGAACAGGCCGGACCGGGCTGGCGACGCGCACCGTAGTCTTGGTGCGGGTGGCAGGAACAGGCCGGGTCGGGCTGGCGACGCGCACCGTAGTCTTGGTGCGGGTGGCAGGAACAGGCCGGACCGGGCTGGCGACGCGCACCGTAGACTTGGTGCGGGTGGCAGGAACAGGCCGGGTCGGGCTGGCGACGCGCACCGTAGTCTTGGTGCGGGTGGCCGGAACAGACCGGACCGGGCTGGCGACGCGCACCGTAGTCTTGGTGCGGGTGGCAGGAACAGGCCGGGTCGGGCTGGCGACGCGCACCGTAGTCTTGGTGCGGGTGGCAGGAACAGGCCGGACCGGGCTGGCGACGCGCACCGTAGACTTGGTGCGGGTGGCAGGAACAGGCCGGACCGGGCTGGCGAAGCGCACCGTATCCCTGGTGCGAGTGGCCGGAACAGGCCGGGCTGGGCTGGCGACGCGCACCGTAGGCTTCGTATGAGGCTCAGGAACAGGCCGGGCTGGGCTGGCGACGCGCACCGTACACTTAGTGCGAGGGGCCGGAACAGGCCGTACCGTACTGGGGACACACACTACTGGCTGTACCTCGGGATTAGGAACGGGCCGGACCGGACTGGATACACACCTCAGTCTCTCACGCCGTGCCTCTACATCTCCTTTCCCTACTTTGGCCAGTGACCCCCTTAACCTGGTAGCCTCCTGAATCCGTCCCTTCTCTGCCTCCGTCAGCCCCCTTAACCTGGTAGCCTTCTGAATCTGCCTTGTGGCAGCCTCCTGCTGCTCAGTCGCCCAAGCCATGTGCCCCCCCCAAAAAACTTTTTGGGGTTGCCTCTCGTCCTTCCGACGATGGCCCTGCCGATGCCGTTGCTCCTCTCGCCGTCGCCTCTCCACCGTCTCGTTCCATGGTCGGCGATCCATACCATCCAGGATCTCCTCCCAAGTCCAGGACCCTTTACCGTCCAACAGTTCCATCCATGTCCAGACCCTTTGTTCCTGGACGCGCTGCTTGGTCCCTTTATGGTGGGTTATTCTGTCACGGTCGTCGTAAGGAATTGACCAAGGCGCAGCGTGTGAAACGAACATGGTACTTTATTTAGTTAAAGCACGAAAAACAAGAAACACGACTAGTGAAGTCCACAGTCAACCTGACTGAAAACGGAAACAATAACCCACAATGCCCACAGGAAAACATGCAGTATAAATATGGCTCCCAATCAGAGATAACGAGCCGACAGCTGACACTCGTTACCTCCGATTGGGAGTCAATGACCAAACCTAGAAATAAACGTGACAGAAATGCAAACATAGAAAATCACCCAAAACCCAACAAAACACAATACACCCTGGCTCAAATACAAAAGTCCCGGAGCCAGAGTGTTACAAACGTAAGGCGGCATTTTCCAGTTCCCGCCAATATCCAAATTGTGGTCACACCAGATACTGACTGGTTTTCTGATTCACGCCCCTACATTTTTAAAAGGTATATCTGTGACCAACAGATGCATAGCTGTATCCCAAGCATGTGAAATCCATAGATTAGGGCCTAACGAATTCATTTCAATTGACTGATTTCCTTAAATGAACTGTAACGCAGTAAAATCTTTTTTAAATTGTTGCACGTTGCATTTATATTTTTATCCAAAGCTACTTTGTCATGCGTGCATAATTTTTTTTACATATGGGTGGTCCTGGGAATCGAACCCACTACCCTGGTAGTCATGCTCTACCAACTGAGCACCACACTAATCACTAACTAACCTGAATTGATCCTGCTTTTGATTGGGTTCTTACAAAGAATTTCATAAGATTGATCATAAATTCTAATCCCTCCAAATTTCTTACGAACTTCTCAAATGTCTTCTTAGGTCCATTAAGTGAATCGTTAAGTATCAGTGCTGATCTAGGATCAGGTCCCTGTCACGGATTCTGCCGAGGCTGCTCCTCCTCCTTGCTCGGGCAGGCTTCGGCGTTCGTCGTCCCCGGAGTACTAGCTGCCACCGCTGGATGTTCTCGATAGTTGTTTGGTCTGGTCTTGTGTGTGCACCTGTTTCGTATTTGAGTATTGATTATGTCACCTATAAGTTTCCCTTTTGGTTTGTTTGCAGTTGTGTGTAATTGTCCGCCTGTCCGATTGGTGTCTTGTTCGATGTTTAGTGTTTTACGCGTGTGTGCGTAATCGTTCGCCTCCTTGGTTTAGAGGCCTTTTGTTTTGACTTTGTGCATTCTAGTAAAGTCATTTTGGACTTAGCCTCCTTGTCCTGCGCTTGACTCCACCACTGCATCCACATCAGTTTTCGTGACAGTCCCCTTGTCCATATAATACTATTAATTATATAATCAGTGGTGGAAAAAGTACCCAATTGTCATACTTGAGTAAAAGTAAAGATACCTTAAAAGAAAATGACTCTGTAAAATACTACTTTAGTAAAAGTCTAAAAGTATTTGGTTTTAAATATACTTAAGTATTAAAAGTAAAAGTATAAATCATTTCAAATTCCTTAAATTAAGCAACCCAGACGGCACGATTTTCTTGTTCTTTTAATTTACGGATAGCCAGGGGCACACTTCAACAGTCAGACATAATTTACAAACAAAGCATTTGTGTTTAGTGAGTCGGCCAGATCATAGGCAGTAGGGAGGACCATGGATGTTCTCTTGATAAGTACGTGAATTAGACAATTTTCCTGTCCTGCTAAGCATTCAAAATGTAAGGAGTACTTTTGGACAATGTATGGAGTAAAAAGTACATTATTTTCTTTAGGAATGTAGTGGAGTAAAAGTAAAAGTTGTCAAAAATATAAATAGTAAAGTAAAGTACAGATACCCCAAAAAAACTACTGAAGTAGTACTTTAAAGTATTTTTACTTAAGTACTTTACACCACTGATTATAATCTAAAAGGACAAAACTGATCATAGACCAGCACTTCTACTCTGAGACGTTTTCTACTTACGGGCCCAGGTCTCAGCTTACCTCCTGCGGGTGCAGACGAGAGATGTTGTCATGACAGCCAGGACGATGATGAGGCCCGCCACCAGCCCCAGCAGAACGAACAGTACTGGATCCACCTGCTTCTCTGTCACCACAGTCCCCCCCTGCAACACCACACAGAGTTCAGAGTAGGGTTGCAAAAATTACAGTAACTTCCCCAGAATTCCCTTGTTTTCAAAAAAATCACGGTTGGAAGATTCCAGAATTATTGCTTATTGCCTCCTGATAAAGGGATTCTTCCAATAAGGATTTCTGGAAAACCTGGAAAGTTACCAGAATTTTGCAACCCTAGCTCAGGGGAACATTCCTTTAGCGGCCCAAGTCAGATCGTACTGTAAGAAATTTTTACTGCATATATTCACTATATTACAAATGTAGCATGAAAATGTAGTAACATTATCAACTGCAGACATTTATTTATATTTATTAATTTGTAAGTTTAACCATTCATGTGGAAGTCCCTATAGGAATGCTATTCCCTATGTAGTGCACTATATTTCACCAGAGCCCCTGGTCAAATATAGTGCACTACATAGGTAATAGGGTCTCATTTTGGACACTGCCCAAGAGGAATATTCCTTTAGCATGTCCAAGGCCGGGTTGGAGACAATTCAAATTCAATTCAGTGAGTTCGGGGAGACTACTTGAGATTCTAAATCCAAGAAATGAAAAGTGAAATTTGTTATAAAATAGATGTGTATTTTATGTGTATGGTAATGTCCAGGCATGAGGGGGAAAATAGTTTACTTACGATATATTTCAGGCCATATTCAATCTGTAATTTGAATCGTTCATCACTCTTGGACAGAATAGTCTCAGCACTGTCAGAGTCGAGGGCCGTTCCATTGGCATTCACAAAGTACACCTCCATTACAGTATCGCCAGCCGCCCTGCAAAAGGATGAAGGATTCTTTTTTTTTTGTAACTTAATTTTTCACCTTTTTAATGATGTATTTCTAAACTACTTGAGCAATGACACAGATCACACACACACTGAATGGTGTCGAAGTTAATGGTGCTCTATTCGTTCATCAGAAGGAAGAAGAAATACATCGGAATGTAGTAGTCAGGGTTGGGGTCAATTCCAATTCAATTCAGGAAGTACACTGAAATTCCAATTCCAATTATCTGCAATGTTCCTCAATTAGGAAAATGTGGAATTGGAATTTGGTTTACTTTCTGAATTGACTGGAATTCAAGTGGAACTGACCCCGGCCCTGGTAGTCGTG